>NC_073693.1:16164788-16189788 GCF_029784155.1 Uranotaenia lowii
TTGGTCCAATGGTCCAAAATAAGTCCGTTACCCTATTGCTACCTCACTCACTCATACGCTCTTTCGCAACACTGACATAATTTACGGGGCACTACTGCCCGATGGCAGTGCAACACCAGGTCAAAACCAGTGCAACACCGTCCGAATAAACAAACAGTTTGAGAGCACTTAGTGGTGCACCACCAGTGCAACACTCGGCATAAACAAATACGGTATATATTCACTGACCACACTGACTTGACTCTTAGAACAGAAATTCAACCATTTTCTGTCTAATTTTTTGTTGTCAGTTTTTGCAGGTTCGCAATACCGACGGCAGGTGGCGAACCTGAAAAATTTGACAAAAAATGCCCTGTAGGAAAAATGGTCCTGTTTAGCCCGATTTTATCGTAGAAATTGCGTGTTTTATTTTTAAAGTTGGGTGGCATTTCCTAACTGGGATAGCATTTCTTCAAATCGATCGATGCGCACTCTGGAATCGACATTGCGTACTGTTGGAAAAATGATTTTTTTTTGTTTTTTTTCTGGAAAAATTATCCAGAAAACGAAATCGAGTGTCCAGTCAGTATGGTCAGTGATATATTCATCATGTGTGGTACCAAATATCTGATCTTTTTTGTGCATGCACGCAGACGCCCAGACTTTTTTTCCAACAGTCCAACAAAGAGAGTTAAATTTTTAGTTCATAATGGTCGAAATCAGCTTTGATTTCGCCTATAGTCCTATTTGCCGCTAGTAGTATTCGTGTCACAATTCAGAGCGTTTCACTAACATTTTCTCATTTTGGGAACATTAACCTAAAAAACGACCATGTTCGTCGGCCGGTTGCTCGATTTTTGCACTGGAATTTTTGGAGGTTAATTGTCCCGTTCTCGTCCGTACACGCTAGTGGGACGCCAGTCAATGTGCGTGAGAAATGTCAAAAACAACTCTATGGAAAAAAGGGATCAGTTATGAGTTTGCAGTTCGAACTCCGTTTTGAACCATCACAAGGTGGAAAAAAGGCAGTTAGCTTTAAGCACTGACCATACTGACTGGACACTCGATTTCGTTTTCTGGATAATTTTTCAACAGTACGCAATGTCGATTCCAGAGTGCACATCGATCGATTTGAAGAAATGCTATCCCGGTTAGGAAATGCCACCCAACTTTAAAACAAAAACACGCAATTTATACGATAAAATCGGGCTAAATAGGACCATTTTTCCTACAGGGCATTTTTTGTCAAATTTGTCAGGTTCGCCACCTGCCGTCGGTATTGCGAACCTGCAAAATCAGACAACAAAAAATTAGACAGAAAATGGTTGAAGTTTTGTTCTAAGTTTCATGTCAGTGTGGTCAGTGCTTTAAGTTTATATATTCTGTATATAGAATCAAACTATGTTTTATTGAACCTCGGTCAAACTTAATTTCGAATTTAAAAAAGGAGCGTGTACCAAGAATGGGTTTACCCAAGGTTTTTAGAAACACAGATCATATACACACCTTGGGTTTACCTAGCCCTGCAGCGAGCACTCGATGGCTTCTTTTTTCGGCTTTTTCGACGGCTTCATCACTTCGGCTTCGATTCTCGTTCAGTGCGGTGGTACGTGTCGTTATCAGTTCATCTTGTAGAGTTGAAAATCTCGGTTAAGTGATCTCTATAGATTGTTACAAAACTATTCGGAAGTGTTATCATCTGATCCGCATCCTTCATAGTCTTGCAACAAATCAATTTGTTGATTGTCGTCGGGAAGTAGAACCAAGTTAATTTTCATCATGAGCGAGGAACACCAAAATGGCGATCACCAGAACGGCGATGAGGTAGGCATTTTATATATATTGGATTAGGTATGGTATTCGGATTAATAATATTTTAGTCACATTACTTACGTAGTGTATTATCAAACAAGTTTTTCCTGAAATAAAATAACTCAGTCGTACTTAACATTTTATATTTATCACCCGGCTTGGGTTTTTCGGTTTTTATTAGGCTACGCCGCCATTTTGAAAAAATGTTGATTTTCGTAAATTATTGGAAAATTGTGTTGATAAATTCCCGGGAATTAAGGTGATGTATACCTTTAAAGTTTGACTCATTGCAAAATTTATATTGGGGATTACAAATTAATTGACCCATTCATAACTCAAATGTTTCAATATGAGCCTTTTTCGTTCCACTTGAAAAACCAAAATGAGAAGAGAAAAATTACAAAGTAGGGAGGGTAGGGGAGATAAGGGCATAATGGCCACCTTAAAAAGGACGCTAATTTAATCATAGAAAACAGCTATAATATGTGAGTTACTTCAATGTTGCGTGTTCAGACACTAAAAAGGTCCATTTTCTAACGGGTTAGAACTTGAAAAAGTAGATAAAAACGTTTAAAAATGCTTTTTTTTTTTGCCAAAATCTTAAAATCAGTTACTGTAGGGGCATAATGAGAACCTCCTCTGGGGCAGTATAAGCATCATTAATCGGGGCACGATGAGCATTTTCTGCCGTACAATCTAGCAGCCAATTCAATCGATAAAGTTAACTGAATTATACACAGCAAATTTATTTTGCTGGATTTTGTATCGGTGGCTTTCCAGCAATTTTGATTGCTAGAAAATCCAGCAAACTAAATTACTGGAAATCAGCAATATCAAAATTGCTGGATATCAGCTATCTCAATTGCTGCAAATCAGCATTTATTTTTCATAAAACAACTGGAATTTTTTGGATTCTAAATTAGCTTTTAAATTTAAACCCCCATGATAGTCATGTTTGTAATAATAAATGTGTTTGTTAATTTTTCTTGAGCACCACTTTTTTTTTTATATTTTTATAAATAACAAAATTAAATAATATCTGTTATAGCGCTGATGTGGTCTACTGGATAGGCTGGCCATACACCATAAGTTGCCGACAGGTGAAATGCTTGGGGAGTAGGTAGAGGCCAGTCTCGAACCCACCCTTGTCCTTCCTTCAACTGGTATCAGGAGGGGTTAGTTTGTTATCTTGAACTGCATTCTGTCCATATCCAGCCGGAATGGATATAATGAAGTGCATGATGGTCTAACCAACGTCTCATGATCGCTTACTATTTTACGCTGCCTACTCTAAACTTTAAAATTTTCTTCTCCAAACTATCTCTAATTTTCATTTCCAGCGTCAGCTCCCCGAGCTATTGAAACGCCACAAAAAAAAAAAATTAAATAATATCTGCAAGTGGGTTAGCCGCGCGCTTTTTGCCGAGCATTGGACATTATGCTCCATCTGAAATAAAAATAAAAATTATCAGTTTCTTAACGAAATACTTTATATCTTTGGAAAAATATACCTTTGGTTTAAATGCTTCATCGCTGGAATATGAATTCGAACACTTTTCGCGCGTAACGAAAAATAATGAGCAAAAACAAAAACAAATTCGAGTTTGACAGATCGATTGCTGGGTTTTTAGCAATTAAGATCAAGTGCTGGAAAAATCGGTAAGAAGGAGAATGTTTTTCTGGTTTCCAGAAAAAAATTGGATTGCAGTTTTTTTTTCTGGAAATCGAGGCAAAAATTTACTCGCTTGACGCTCACTACTGGTGAAGGGGAACTTTCATGATGATGGTGTGGGATCAATTCTCGGCTGTTGATGAACTTTTTTCGAGATCGCTTACTATTCTAAGCTGCCTACTCTAAACTTTTATTTCCCTGACCCCTCTACCCACATTTCCTTTTCAGCGTCAGCTTCCCACAGCTATTCATACGCCACAAAAAAAATCGAGGCAGAAATTTACTGTGTAGAGCTACAGCTTGAATTGCTCCATGTGACGATTTGGTCTATTGGTTAGATGTCGGAGAGGTAATAAGAAGCCTCGAAATCGATTCCTTTTCGAGGCGATTTTTTTTTCATTTTCCATTCATGATCGATTATTTCGATTGTTGCATTATACGGATAGTAGCATCATCCGCCAAACAAAGCATCAGAAACACAATGTAAGAAACATTTATTTGATTACCTCTCCGACACCTAACATATATGCTTAATCGTCAGATGCAATCTTGTCAAGTTGTGATTCTATAATTTAGTTGATTTCATCGAGGTTGAATTCGCTGCTAGATTCTACGGCAGAAAATGCTCATCGTGTCCCGATCAATGGCGCTCTATACGCCCCGAGCCAATAAGATAAAGTAAAACGCGTTTTAAAATTGATTATAGTGAAAAATCAAAAATTTAATGATGGTGAAAATCATATTGCAGTGAGTATTTTATAAATCGAGGAAAGGAGCTTATTTTCCGGTGCTCAATAATTATAATACTTTCGTCACTTGAGAACCTAGTTGGTTTTTTAATGTTTCTGTAAAGATGATAAAGAGATTTATTTTTTGCTCAAAAAATAATACTATAGGAACGACAGTTCTTCATGAAAATTTATTTGAGAAAAAATCGTACTTCTAAAAAAGGAGTGCTTAAAATGCCCCGGGTGCTCGTTATGCCCTTATCTCCCCTAAATGATCTTGAATGGAATTTATTTTAAGATCTAGGCAATGATTATGTATATGATGTAGAGTACGGTGGTGTAAATTGATTAATATTCATATATTAAAAAATCTATGTTAAAAAATTGGTTAAAAATTAGGAAGGATTTATATCAGTGTTAAGCAGATCGTTAGAGCAAGTTCACTGGTGTTGGGAAAAAGTGGTAGAAATTTTGACACTTAAGGGCACATCTTGACAATTTTCCCATGCAAAAACATTTTCAAGATCTGTGGACTTCTAGTTTTTTTACAACACGTGTTGTATTTTCGCATGCTGTGATGCAAAAATAGCAATTTTTCTATCTCATACGGCTGAAATAGAAACAGTGTTGTAAAAAAATACAACGCCCCAAGATCTTGAAAACATTTTTGCATGGCAAAATTTTCAAAATGTCAAAATTTCTGCCACTTTTTCCCAACACCAGTAAACTTGCTCTTAGAAAAATGCAATCCATGCAAAAATGCAAACAGCCGGTTGAAATGTTACGCGAGAGTTTTCGGCATTTTTGAACGTGATGTTTAGTGCCATCTATTTGTTTAAAAAGTAAATCAGACCTTGAAATATGTGCTTTCTTCCATAGGAGATCCGGGAGCCAGAGCACCTGCGCAAGCTGTTCATCGGCGGTCTGGATTACCGCACCACCGACGAAACACTGAAGGCGTACTTCGAAAAGTGGGGCAAAGTAGTCGATGTCGTAGTGATGAAGGATCCAAAAACTAAACGTAGTCGTGGTTTCGGATTCATCACCTACTCAAAACCCTACATGGTTGATGATGCACAATCGAAGCGACCCCATAAAATTGATGGACGCCAGGTTGAGCCAAAACGGGCCGTTCCTCGGCAAGATATCAATCGCCCGGAGGCTGGAGCTTCAGTAAAAAAGCTGTTTGTTGGTGGTTTACGCGACGACTTTGAGGAGGAGCATCTGCGTGACTATTTCAGCAAGTTTGGGAATGTAATTTCGGCATGCATCGTTACGGATAAGGAGCATAATAAAAAGCGTGGCTTCGGTTTCGTCGAATTCGATGATTACGATCCTGTCGATAAAATCATTCGTAAGTGTTTAATCGAGTGTATGTATGTTCATTTCCACTTATTTGTTCTATTTTTTATTTTTCTAATAGTGCAAAAGAGTCATTCCATTCAGAACAAACTTTTGGATGTAAAGAAAGCCTTACCGAAACAGGAAATGGATCGTTACAAGACTGAGGGAGGTCCTCGCGGAGGTGGCGGCGGTGCTTGGGGTAACCAGCAACGTGGTGGTGGTCCCAGTCAAGGTTGGGGTCAGCAGGGTGGCCGAGGAAGTGGTGGTTGGGGACAGAGCCAGCGCGGCGGACAGAATGATTGGAACACAGGAGGATTCCAGCAACAGGGTGGATTTAATCAGGGCTATGGAAATGGTGGTGGTTACAATGCTGGCGGTAGTGGCAATTGGGGTAGCCAGGGAGGAAATCCATGGGATCAAAACTGTGGTCAGCAAAACTGGGGTAGTCAACAGGGAGGTTGGGGTGGACAAGGCAGTGGTGGCGAGTTTGGCAATAATTTTGGTAACAACTACCAACAAGGCTATAGCGCTGGTCCTATGCGAGGTGCCACCGGTGGCTACAATAATCAGAGGTCGGCCCCCTATGGTATGGAGTCATACAACGGTACTTATCACTTTACAATTTAACAGTTTTTCTATGACGTCATAAGATAATTTTGGGATTTTAGGAAACCAGGGTGGATTTGGAGGAAGTGGAGGCGGCTATGGTAATACTGGTGGCAATCGTCGGTATTAAAGAAAACTTGACTGCTAACGAGGGCTTTTTTCAAGTACAACATTCAACCGAGAGACGACAGGCTGGACAACAAGCTCTTTTGTATAAGGTAAATATAATCGTTTGCTTCCATTGATTAATTCTTTACCATGTTCTCGATTTTATTTTCTTATTATTTGTTTGGGTTGGTCTTTTTTTCT
Source organism: Uranotaenia lowii (assembly GCF_029784155.1). Classification (NCBI taxonomy): domain Eukaryota; kingdom Metazoa; phylum Arthropoda; class Insecta; order Diptera; family Culicidae; genus Uranotaenia; species Uranotaenia lowii. The sequence continues at coordinate 16,171,239 of NC_073693.1, forward strand.
TTGCAATGCATTTCATCACCTGTCCGTATTTATACGAGTACGGATTGTTGTTTCGCTTGGTTGTTATTTGTTCTGAATTTCTATTGTTTTAATCATTCTTTGAATATGACTCATTCAAACAAAAAAAGCATGGAGGGTTTTTTCAATTTTTTAACTCTTAATTCAATACATACTGGATGAAGTTTGGTAAGAATGAATGATCTTATAGAAATATTCCAAAAGACATTTTGCACTGACAAATCATTTTACACATTGTGTGTGGAATTTCACACATTTCAGAGTTAAGTAGAACATTATAATATAATATATAATATGTTTGAACATTATATGTGTGAATGTACTGCTGCAAATTAATGGAAAACACCCTTAGAACGAAACGAAATGTGTTCATTTCACACGAAAAAACGTTCAAACGGGAAAATGTGTGAAGAAAGAACAATAGTTCAATTTAGATAAGCGGGAGCTGAAAGTTCAATCTATTTTCAATAGTTTGGTAGTAAAAACAAGTTTTTCAATTTAAATGATTTTTTTGTTAAAGCTCGCACATGATTGAAAAATATTGATTGCGGACAATTCCTTCAGTTATTTCTCTCAGCGAGAACAGGCAGGCGATACCAGGCAGGATCTGAAAGATAAATTTAAGCGTTATTCAATGTAGTTTTCTAATTGAAATATTGGTTTACTTGCAATTATTGTCTCATGAGACGGCAATGGATATGATTCCTTTGGCTCGCACTTAACTGATGGAGACAAAACAAATACAACGGTTGTGATTTCACACACTTGTCCCCTAATAAGCAAATTTGGATAAATTTTTAACTTGCATGATTAGACTGGCCCATAACATAAAAAATCTTTATATTCCACGCGGCACCCCCTAGGTTGGCGCATTTATGTGAAAAAATGACTTTCTGAAAGTTTCAGGTCATTTGGAAGAAGCACGAGCTGGCGCAAAGGCATTGAAATTTGTATGGAGATTTTCGGCAAAATGTATGAAAAATCGACATACTTCCACTCTTTGTGTTCTAAAATATGTTTCCAGTATGCTAGAAAGCTCAGAATTTTAGGAATTGTAGTTTAAGTAATTACAAACAAATTTGTAGAAGATTGTGACGCGATACGAGTTGACTGTGATGAATTATCCGTAATTGAATGTGTGATTTTTTTCGCATTTCATCGATATATCGTGAACGGTGTATTATAAGTACTGGATTATTAGTACTAACTTGATCGCATTGTCCCACAATGAGAATTACAGATAGAAAGTTTGTGTCTTCGGCAAAGTTGTAGCTTATTTTATAACAATTATCTTCACAAAAAGTTTAAAGAATGGTTTGAAAAACTATAAACTGCTGCATTGTGCGACGACTCGATCAAGTTAGTGCGATTATTAGCTCACACACCGTTCACGATATCAATGAAATGCGAAAAAAACCACACATTCAGTTGCGGATAACTCATCACAGTCAACTCGTATCGCATCACAATCTTTTACAAACTTGTTTATAATTACTTGAACTACAATTCCTGAAATTCTGAGCTTTCTAGCATACTGGAAACATATTTGAGAACACAACGAGTGAAAGTATGTCGATTTTTCATACATTTTGCCGAAAATCTCCATACAAATTTCAATTCCTTTGCGCCAGCTCGTGCTTCTTCCAAATGACCTGAAACTTTTAGAAAGTCATTTTTTCACCTAAATGCACCAAGCTAGGGGGTGCCGCGTTGAAAAAAATGTTGTAAAAATCATCCCATACAAAGTTGGGCAAGTCTATTGTACAATCATGTCCAAGCGAGTCCTTGTGTCTTTTTAGAAAATTAAAAAAAAAAACTTGCAACGCTCTTTCCTTCTTTGATTTTCCCTGTTTCTCTAAAAATGTCCACATTTCCTTTGAAAATTGAAATATTGTATATTATGTTCTTTATTTTAAATTTAATCTGCAATCAAATTTTAGAACAGCTCTGAAGTCAGAAAAGTACTAAATCTACACGAAATCATGTTGAGTGGAAGTTTTGAAAGCCGAGCGATTTTTTTGCTCTTCCATAAAAAAAACATCTTTTAGAACCGGACGCGCTCCTGTCCTTAACAAACAAAAAAATGTTTCATCGTGAGAAGCTTGTAACCAACAATTGCAAATAACTCCCATGTTGAAATACGTAGGGGATCGTTCAAATATAACGTAAGGCTTTTCGGGAGGTACAACAGCTTGTTACGCTTTGTGGGATTCAAAATCTGATAAGAATGTGTTATAAGGTATGGGGGGAGGGGGGTCGAAAAAGATCAAATATTGCGTTACGTAATATTTGAACGGCCCCTAGCTAGTTATGCGAGATTTGCATACCATTGGTCCTTTTTTATTGTGTGATTAAACCCTCAGTTTAAATTATATATCATCTTATCATTTTATCATACATTCGCATTCATCCACATCTTTTTGAATACAGCGAGAAAATATAGTTTAGATTTCTTTAATTATTCAACTTCAACAGGTAGTCTTTCATATCTAATGCATGATATATTTTCTTGATTTTTGCCTTTTTATCAGGTATGTGGCAAAGAGACAGGAACAGATATAAGTAAATCATATATGCAAGAACAGGATGAGAGACAGAGGAAGTAAACTCAGAAGAAGCGCAGCTCAGAATCAGTATCAGAATCTCCTTTTTAACTAATTTAGTACGTCTGTGTGTCGATCTCGGCAGTGAGGAAGTTGTTTACAACCAGCAGGTGAAAATCTATCAGTAAACAGACAGACAATGACACCCAGCGCAGATACACACAAGTGTAGCAAGGAGCATGAGAATCACGATGATGATAATGATTATGAGCTAAAATTTAACTGAAAAAAAGGAAACATTCAGGATTAAGAAGGAGACGATACCAACCGCAATTTGAGTGCAGGGTGAGTGAAGAAAGCATTCAACCAGAACTTATACATTTTATCTGAGTTAATCAAGGATAATCAAAAGCAGAACGAAAGAAAGGATATTTTCCGTTGCCGATACCAGATGAACCCACGAGTATAATAGAAAAAGGCAACAAGGACGCAGCAGCAAAAAGAAGTTTGGTTTTTTATTTGATAGCGCAAGCGGAGGAACTTAAGAGAGTTGGAGCATTATTGTGAACCAGAAGATAATGCAGGAAAAAAGAAATAATGTGAAGATTCCTATTAGCAATCAGACAATGAAAAACAATCAGTGGCAGTGTAATTTCTTGGTAGGGCCAAATGATTATAACGAAAAGGCAATTGTGTATTGTAAGTTTAGTTCTTGAACTGATTGCAGCAACTCATTTCGATCTGTTCAAATTGTAGGGTGGAGTTTATGAAAGCAAGTGCGTTCGGGCAGATCTCCGTTATTTAAAAATAACGATACCTCTTACGAAATTTCCTTCGTTCGCAAGGAAGAATTTTCACAATTTTTTTTATGTAACACTGCACTATTGGAAACATGCCGACAAATCTTACACTTTAGATACACTAAGCATTGAGTATGAGGAATATCGTTTTCCCAAATAAATCAAGAATACATAATTTCATAAGAATTAATGTTGAGGTAAAAGCTCATAACAAATCGTCCATCTAAACAAAGCATTCTTGCGTGTAGCAGTTTGAAGAAACCTATAGAGCAAATAGAGCAAGTAACGATTAGTTGAAAAAAATAAATACTTTCAAGGAATAACTGACAGCAGAGCGAGCCAGTAAAGCAGAGCAACCATAAATTTGTATATACTTTGAACCGACGAAATTTATACATTCTTACTTCTTGATGCAATACATTTTTGAATTTGATTAAAGCAACAAAGTTTTTCCCTTATTAACTTAAAGTGTACTCGGGATCTCTTATCCTGTGTTTGTTCCGTTATTTGTCAGATGAGGGGCACTAATGGCGGCCCTTTATTTCTCAGATGACTTATACTACTTGTTTGTCATTTTTGGTTTATTGCAAATTTCGACTGGGAGTTGTATTGGTTGGCTTTCCGTCCCACCATTCCTTGCTTGAGGTTTTCTCGGAGTATAGAACAAAGATGAGCTAGAAAAATATTTAAAACATATAGACTTAAAGCCCTGCGCCAGCGATCAGAGTAATCTTCAGAGAAAATCGTCTAGTTCTTGTAGAGCGTTAGACCGGGTATGTCTCAATAGAGAAAGCAAATAAAACCTAATTAAAAAGCAAAAGTTAAGTGTGGAACCATAAAGAAGAGAAAAATATCTGTACTAAACCACGTAGAGTTAATCAGCAAACTAAGATTTAATCAACTAAATGTTCAAATCAAGTAAAACAGTAAATGCAAAAGTATAGTGCAAAACCGGAAAGTCTTGTTTTAATTTAGTGGTAAGAGGAGAAAAGCGTTGTCAGAAATTCCATTCCATGCCGTAGCAGATTCTTGTTTTTTCTTTAGCATTAGAGAGTAAGTGTATTATTATTTCCCAGATGTCGCTAGGAAATCGCATCATCGAGTATAGGCAGAGGTCAGATGCCAGCTCAGTGTTTTTGAAGAACGATTTCTATTGAGATGAGCCTTTCAATATAACGGTTAGTATAGGTGTGTACAACACCTTTGCTGTAAGTTGGCTACAACCACTATCGATTATTTCAGTACTGTTATAAACAGATGTTTGTGTTAGATTTTTGTTTTTTTTTCTAGAACTGTCGTTTGCTCTGCGTTAGGGAGGGACATCAGTGTTTGGTATCCCGTGATTTTCTTTACCAAGAAATTCAAGTAGAAAAAAAAAAACATTTTAGTGTGCTCACTTTTCTTGCAAAATTCATGATGATTGACACTTCTAAATGTGTAATCAATAGGTTACACCTTCACCATACTTACTAAAACCAAACTAAAAATGAATTCATTAAACTAATTGTGTTTTCGTACTACTTTCAAACACCGATTATGTCTTTTGTAGAACATCGTTGAAGGACATCGTGGAAAACGATCTTCCAAGCGCCAACCTCTCAAGGATAGTGTGTCAACAAAAGGTAAGTACAACTTAACTTTATTTCATTTTCAGCTGATCGTATCAATGGACAACAGAAGCGATCTTCATAGATGAAGTAGCATTTCCAGGAGGATTGTGGGGAAACCATTGGGAAACGTAATGAGAGTACGGTTTTAAACCTTTTGTTATAGAAAGAAGCTTATGAAAGGTTATGAAAATTGTTTCTATTTGATATTTGTATTTTCCGCTTCTATGTTCTCCAGAATGCTGCGTCATTATGAACGACGAGGGTTAACTGGAATGTAATTTTATTTCGAACAAGTTGTTTTAAATCTATGTGAGTTGTCTTTTCTTCTGGAAAGACGACTTAATAAACGAACGCCATTACAACACTAACTACTTTGTATATTATCCGAAATCCTTAATACGAACTCTAATTCTGGTGTTTTAGGTCCTAGTTAGGTATTTGTAACCTTAAGTCAACGTATTTGCAATCAAAAATCATCTTATTGGCTCTGATCCATGTGGTAAAATCGGTCCATAGATTCATTGATCTACGACTATTCACGGCGCGTTCGTAAACTGATTTTTGGATGATGCATCGATTTGTTTGGTAGATGTCAAATCACCTTCCAATGCTGTTGCATATACACTGAGGTTTTTTTTTACGCGGTATTTCGTCCCGCGTAAAAAAAACCGCGTAAAAAAAACCGCGTTAATTCGAAAATCCGCGTAAAAAAAACCGCGTTAATTCGAAAATCCGCGTAAAAAAAACCGCGTTAATTCGAAAATCCGCGTAAAAAAAAACCTCGTTAATTCGAAAATCCGCGTAAAAAAACCCGAAATTCAAAAATCCACGTAAAAAATCCACTTTAATTAAAAAATCGCGCAAAAAAGCACGTTACTAAAAAAACGCATAAGAACCATGATTACTTAAAAATTTGCGTACAATGATAGTTTATTTTTAAGATGAAAAACAAAATCAATTAGATTAATAGAATAGTAGAATATAGTGAGGCTTATTTGACAGTGTAGAATTCAGATCGTCTCATGTCTCAGGTCTCAGGTCTCATGTCTCAGGTCTCATGTCTCAGGTCCCATGTCTCATGTCTCAGGTCTCATGTCTCAGGTCTCATGTCTCAGGTTTCAGGTCTCATGTCTCATGTCTCATGTCTCATATCTCATGTCTCAGGTCTCATGTCTCATGTCTCAGGTCTCATGTCTCATGTCTCATGTCTCATGTCTCATGTCTCAGTTCTCAGGTCTCAGGTCTCATGTCTCAGGTCTCATGTCTCATATCTCAGGTCTCATGTCTCATGTCTCAGGTCTCATGTCTCAGGTCTCAGGTCTCAGGTCTCATGTCTCAGGTCTCATGTCTCATGTCTCAGGTCTCATGTCTCATGTCTCATGTCTCATATCTCATGTCTCAGGTCTCAAGTCTCATATCTCAGGTCTCATGTCTCAGGTCTCATGTCTCATGTCTCATGTCTCATGTCTCATGTCTCATGTCTCATGTCTCATGTCTCAGGTCTCAGGTCTCATGTCTCATGTCTCATGTCTTAGGTCTTAGGTCTTATGTCTCATGTCTCATGTCTCAGGTCTCAGGTCTCAAGTCTCGGGTCTCATGTCTCATGTCTCGTGTCTCAGATTTCGAGTCTCATATTGCAGGTCTCAAGTCTCAGGTCTCAGATCTCATGTATCACGTTCTTCTAAGTTCTAAGATTTTCCCAACTACAAAAAGATTCTAAGTGTTTTCCTTTGAAAAAGTCTTAGAATATTTTCTCCCAAAAACCGCGTTAATTCGAAAATCCGCGTAAAAAAAACCGCGTTAATTCGAAAATCCGCGTAAAAAAAAAACCGCGTTAATTCGAAAATCCGCGTAAAAAAAGCCGCGTAAAAAAAAACCGCCAGCATCTATAAAAAGAATCACTTCGATAGAAAAAATCAATTTACGAACACGCCGTTAGTGACCGGAACAAGAATAGTACCAAGGTTTTTTGAAACACGAGGTTCTCCGACTTTGACAGTAAGTAGGCGAGGAGTGAGCAGGGCTCTCAATGAGTTTGTTTACAAACATAAGATTATTTCTGTACAAACACGTGAAAAGGATCACGGAAAATAAAAAAAAGGTAAATTTTACCTTTTTGCGAGGTGAATTTTTTCCACCCCTCTTTCGAGGTAAATTTTACCTTTTTTTCATTCACCTAGCAAAATGGTAAATTATACCTTTTTTTCAATTTACCTAGCAAAAAGGTATATTTTACCTTTTTCACATTCAGCTAGCAAAATAGTAAATAATACCGTTTTCCCATTTACTGATTTAAAAGGTAAATGCTGGTTGGTTTGATTGGTTTCTTCAATAAGAATTAAAAAAATACAAAATTCTATCAAAAATTATATTTATTGGAGATAAATAGGGACTGGTAATTCAGCTTCGTGTTCTTCCGAGCCGCCATGGCCGCTGAATACTCCTGCGTTGCGTACATTCATGACCTCCTCTGTTCGGCTTATCCGGTCAGGTTCGGCTTTTCCGGCTGGAGGATGACGTGGAATACACCTATAAGCTCTATGGGTCGATCTGAAACAAAAGCAATGTATTATGACGAGAACCAGCACAACAAAATGATATCTAAGAAAACACTTACCATTCTATTCCGATTTTCACATATTATGCACAAAGCAAAACTTGTTCCTGAATGACAAAACAGCTTAACCTCAATAAACGGGATCGGCGAATAGTCACTTTTTTCGAGAAGAATTGTACCGTTTTGTTTAGCTCAATCCAGGTCAACTTCACCCCGCTACGAGGTAAGTTTTACCTTATTTGGTTTTACCTTTTTTTCTAGGTGAATTATCCTTTTTTTTTTCAGCTCAATTCAGGTGAACTTCACCTCGCTACGAGGTAAGATTTACCTTTTTTGGATTCACCTTTTTCCTCGGTGAAATGTACCTTTTTTCCAACCTCGATTCAGGTAAATTTTACCTCGCTGTGAGGTGAGTTTCACCTCGAAGAGGTAGAAGCTACCTTTTTGGCTTTCACGATCGTTTACCTTGGCTATCTCGGTAAATTTTACCTTTTTATTATTTTCCGTGATCTATCTCCGTATATGGCGAATCGAGAAAAACGCGTTTGAAAAAAATACAACCTATTTTAAATCGCTAATACAAAATTACTTGAATTTTTTTATTTTTATGATAGCTTAACGATTTTTAGGAGCATACTCTATATGCTGGAATAGAGGAATATCAATTTTCATGAAAAAACAACGCGCTATCGTAGATAGAACCTAGCTCACGTAATATTTTATCTCCCTTGTTTATACACCCTTTGCTATTTTCTCATTTCTAACTTTAGTTTTAAGCTCGCGTTCATTTGCAACAATTTTTTATTTTAATTAAATGTCAAATATTAATCAACACACACAAAGGATCTATATCCATGATGGCGTATTGAGAAAAACGCGTTTGAAAAAAATACAACCTATTTCAAATCGTTAATTAAAAATAACTTGAAATTTTTGATTTTTATGAAAGACAACCGATTTTTAGAAGCATCCTCTATATGTTGGAATAGAGGAATATCAATTTTCATGAAAAAATAACGCAATATCGTAGATAGAACCTACTTCACGTAACATTTTGTCTAACCTGTTTATACACCCTTTGCTATTTTCTTATTTTTAGCTTAAGTTACAAGCTCGCATTCATTTGTAACTATGTTTTTATGTTGAATAAAGAGTTAAATTGATTGTTTTGAGTTTGTTGGCGGAGTAGTAGCGAAAAATGGTTTCGGAGTAAAGGGTGTATATCCATGTAATGGCAGTTCTGGTTTAAGAATGTTTATAGATCCTTTACTCAAATTGAGTTTTTAATGTAACGGAATATTATTTTCTCAAAAGGGTTTTACCGTTAAGTAGTGCAAGTGTTGGCATATCGCGAGGTACTGAAAATGGTTTTTGTTTACTTTTGGAGATAGATCCTTTTCACGTGTTGGTACAGATTTGCTCAGCTTTTCTGTGGTTTGTTGGTAAACAAACTCCATGAGTTTCTGCAGTTGCATATAGGCTAACGGCGTGTTCGTAAATTGATTTTTCTATAGAAGTTATTCTTTTTATCGACAGTTGCGCTTTGAGTGTTGAGCCGGACGGTCGTTTATTTTTTTGGCTGCTACATCGCGTCAACATTGAATCTTTCCTATATATTCTTTTCCATCGTTTCAAGGAAACTTTAATTCCAGAAAGTGAATGGATGATTTCAAATAATCATTACCAGACAGCAGTCCGGATGTGCTAGTAAAGGTTTAAATAAAAAGTGGCGATAGCGATTCGTGAATTGGGATTTTGGGATGCGCGATGAAAATTATTGATTGTTGGAAGTGCGTTTATTTCGGGGGTGCCGTGCGCCAAGTAATTAATCACCCTAAGAAGAAAATGAATGTTGATGTGTGCAAATCGGAAAATATATTGCAATTTCTTCGAATTAGTTTAAAATTGATGCAATACGATACGCGAGTGACGATTAGTGATATGCTTGAGTCAATTCAGTGCATTATGTGAATCCCAACAAGAGATTTTGATTCCAAGCGATGTATCGATGAACGTGTTCGGACATGTTCCAATCGAAGTAGGCGAACGGCGTCGTTTGCTGGAAACCCGGAGAGGAAGTTCCTTTTTTTCTCTTTTCTCTTTCGCATGCAATGCGATCATTGATTGTGGTGTAACCATGCACGTTAAATGACTGGATTAGCTCTGTTCAATGGTTTCACCAAAGAATTGGAATCAACTACTATTCTCCAAACTTATTTTACGGGTGTAATCGCAAAGAAGCTGTAACTAATGAATACAGCGAAATTATTTGACTGAATTTTAAAACCTTATCGCCTTTCATATACAATATTGAGACCTTAACAAGATGTTATTGCATTATTTATTTTAATATTACATTTTCTTGAATTGAAATCTAATTTTCAAAACAAAGTTTTTCGATAAATATATGCGCTTTTCCTATTTCATCGGCGCACTGTGATTGAAATTTCAAAACGTGATGCCTAAAATCACAGAGTATTTTGTTATGACGAGTTTTTGAAGTGGAATTAATTCATTACCAACACGCGTGCTTGATGGATTATATGTATATGCTAATTATCTTTTATTTTTACAGATCCGTATCCTTTTTTAATAATATTTGATTAAAAAAAAAACATTATTTAAAATTATTTGGTTTCTATATAACTGTTTCTATACTACTATTATTATTATATTATACTAAATTATTTACATAACTATATAATAATGTGACATTTTGCGTAATTTTCCTTGCGTCCATATAATTTTCTTTGGTTTCGAGATTCCTCTTATTTTATTGCATATTTTTCATATTTTAAGAGGAAATGCATCTGGGGATAACCTGAAGAAACTCTTGCAAGCGGAGTGGTAGCCAACCATTGCAGGTTTCTGAAGGTTGGATGCTTTCCCTCGACGAACCCTCGGCCGTGGAAGCCTTCGGGCCAACCACACAGACATAGGCAGGACCTTGCTACCGATGGGGGACCCTTACATACATACATACATACATACATAGAAGTTATTCTTTTTATCGATGCTGGCGTTCGTAAATTAAAAAAACTGCATGCAAAAGCATTGGAAGGTGATTTGACGTCTATCAAACAAATCGATGCATCACTCAAAAAATCAGTTTACGAACGCGCCGTAAATAGCCAAAATGGCTGAATCGGGAATTTGTTATTCAGTAACACCTGCTATATATACACACCTTGAATAGTTCCACTACACGGAAAATAAAAAAAGGTAAAATTTCATTTTTTCATTTTTTCATTCACCTAGCAAAAAGGTAAATTTTATCTTTTTTTTATTTTAGCAAAAAGGGGAACTATCTTTTTCGCATTTACCAAGCTTAATAGTAAACAATATCGTTTTCCCATTCACTGATTTAAAAGGTAAATTCCAGTTCGTTTGATTGGCTTCCTCAATAAAAAACAAAACATAATTCATTCAAAATTATATATTTATTTCAAATAAATTGGGAATTTCACCTTATATTATCACCTTATATTGTCAATGTATCACCGTTTTTAAAAAATTGTTGAGGCAAGTCCTTTCTTTGACTTATGGCAGCTGAATCCTTCTGCATTGCGTTAACACATTCATGTCCTTCTTCGCTCTGTGAGCCGGTCTGAAACAAAAGCAAAGTTTTTAATGACAACCATCACAACTAAATGCACCCTTATTCTTGTTTACGGCGTATCTGTCGTTCGTTCGGATACTTTCGATCGAATTCGAAAAAGGTATTCTTGTTTTCGTTCGAACGCGATACGTTCGATGTTGGTGTTACTAGATGAATTTCGAAATTTCTAAGCAGCCCTGTTGTATTGAAATGACATTTTCGTCTGCCAATCAAATGTAAAAAATCGATCTTTGTGATTTAGTGAAATTTGGCTATCGGATCGTAGTACGGCAAGGAACCAAGCTAACGACCCACGGACAGGGACGAAAAATAATTTTTCATCGAACGGATATGGCTTGTCAACAAAACCATCAACATTAGCTGCTAAAACCAGTTAATGAGGCTTTTTTTGGAAATAAATACCTACATAATTAATTGAAAAAACGGAAGAAAATAATTCTTATTTATTGCTCATCATAGGCACAGCCAGTATTCAATATTTAATTTCGAATTGAAATATAAATTTGATACCAAATACAGCTGAAAGAAATAGCTGGTTTCCAGCAATCTGGATTGCTGATTTCCAGCAATTTGATTTGCTGGAATCCAGCATTAATGTTTGCTGATTTTTTCAGCAATTCAAATTGCTGGAAATTTTGCTGGAAAGTCAGCGGGACAAAAACCAGCAAAATTTTGCTGGTTTCCAGAAAAAAAAAATTGCAGTGTAACCTCAATAAACGGGTTTGGCAAATAGTTTCTTTTTTTCGAGATGAATTGTACCGTTTTGTTTAGCTCAATCCAGGTCAACTTCACCTCGCTACGAGGTTATTTGGTTTTACCTTTTTTTTTTAGGTGAATTATACTTTTTTATTCAGCTCAATTCGGGTGAACTTCACCTCGCTACGAGGTAAGATTTACCTTTTTTGGATTCACCTTTTTTCTCGGTGAATTGCACTTTTTCCAACCACGATTCAAGTAAATTTTACCGCGCTGTGAGGTGAGTTTCACCTCGAAGAGGTAGAAGTTACCTTTTTGGCTTACACGAGCGTTCACCTTGCTATCCCGGTAAATTTTACCTTTTTCATATTTTCCGTGTAAGGTACACCGCACGCATAATAATTTTCACTTAAAAAGTAAGTGACATCTATAGTAAATTCTCGCCGTACGTAATTTCATTTGAATTGAATAAGTGATAGGTCAAGTGAATTCACTTAAGTGACCGGTCAAGTGAATTACACTGTGACGTTCGAGTGAAATTTATCTTAATTTCTAAGTCAGTTTCAAGCAACCCCCTGGCAACTTGACGTTTCCAATACAAATCGAGTGTGCCAGTTTTTTCTGGTTCTCTGGTTCTGTCAAACCGAAAATTAAGCAACTTAACATGTCGGGAGGGCGCATTTTCTTTTGATTGATTCAATAAATGAAAAAAAAAAAAACGTTACGAACTAATAGAATGTCAATCTGTGTGTTCTTCATTAGGTTTGAAACTTCTGAACTGATCAAAATATTTGGCGGTACATCTGCGATTTTGAAACAGGCACACGAAACTCGGCCGAACTGTCAAGTTGCCAGGGGGTTGGTTTCAATGTTGATTATCTCTCGTGTTTTAAAATAAAAGAACATTTATAGAACACCACTTCGATTTCAAATACTTACATTACGCTTTCGCCATAAATTTATTGATTGGAAAATTCCATCGTAATCCCAATGCAGATCGGTTACTGCGGATAGTGCGACTTCTAAATCTTTCCTGCTACAAACCAGAAAATCTGTCCAGTCCAACTCACAAGCTGAAACATGATAACACCTTTAAATAACTTTTTCTTACATCACGTGTAACACAAACTACCGCCAAAATCTCCTAGTAAAGAATTGGGAAAACCCAAATCCAGCATAAGCTTTAAACGCTGCTCTTTAGAATTTGCCATTTTGAACTTTTGTTTGTTGTTTTATTTGGGATTTTAAGCCTCTTGGGTTTATTCATCCCATCCATTTTGAACTCTGAAAATAAACACAATTACAACCCAACATTCACTTGGAATTCAAGTGATGGGTAGTGAATATTTTTTCTCACTTCAAATTCAAGTGACGACTGAAGTAAATGTGGATGAATTCACTTGAAATTTAAGTGACTGCCAAGTGAAATGTATATGTCGCACTTGAATGGAAGAAAATCACTGGATCCTTGTTTTTAAGTGAAAAATCATGTGTATTTTAAGAGTGAATTTGGGTTCAGTGCGGGGTAAGTGGGGACGGTGGCTATTAAAACAATACTGTCAACTATTTTTTCAAACTTTTAATACAGAATGTTAAATTTACTTGTAATCTATCCAATAACTGTAAAAGAGATACGGTTCCGACAATAACGGATGTTTCCGGTGACTTTTCGTTAATTTTCTATTTTTAACTATGATGTGGAGTTGATGTACATCTTTTTCAATCGCAAATTTCTCGTAAACTACCGTGAAAGCACCAATGACCGCGCATTTAAGCTATGATAAATGTTCTTTGTGCCGTACAAAAATTATGTTTTGTGCGATTCTGGAAAGAAAAGCACTGACATGTAGTAAAACTTACGTACTTTAAGGGAAAAATTTAAAAGAGAGAAATTTTTCATTGCAATGCCACAAAAAACGGGATTTTGTAACAAGTGTCGGTGTACCAATGGCCGCGCACGCATATGTTGCTTGTTCCAATCGCCGCTCACAAGTGTATCAATGGCCACGCACGTCTTTATTAGGGTTTAAACAGTAAATAAGGTATCCAAACAGTTTAAAATGTTGTTTACATGGCTCTCAGGCTCATTGTGAATATTCTCAGGTAAGGCATTTTATGATTCACACATCGAACACCGATTTGTCTCCATTGTTTGTGAAACTAGTCTGGTGCTGAATTAGTATGAGACGCCATTTTTACAGAGCATTATTTTGCCGGAAGATGTTTTGGAACAATGTTTTCGGTTCCGATTCGTGCTGTCTGAAAATCCACGGAAAAATTGACCAACTAAAACTAAACAGATCCGAATTGCTATCTAACCTCAAATTTCCAACACTTTGTACCATGTTGACGGACAGTTGCGTCTATAGCCGTCAAGTTCAAGTTCACTATGTGACATGACGGCAATAGCCGTCCAATACGAAACGGTCGTTTTTAGACACTGCGGCTGTAGCAGCACAAATGTGCATTTACCAGCGTACAAGTAGAAGCCTAGTGTCAAGTGTCGAAAAAAAAATTAGTAGGGTAGGTGTACCCTCCTCCGTCGTATCCCTAAACGACCGTTTCGTATTGAACGGCTATTGCCGTCATGTCACATAGTGAACTTGAACTTGACGGCTATAGACGCAACTGTCCGTCAACGTGTTAAAAATTGTGTTTTTTCAGCCGGTTATATGATGGAAAACATTGATTGGAAAGCTTACCTGTGAATCTTATGCAACCTTTGTGAACTTCCAAAGAAACTTCTCTACGTTTAACTGCTGATAAATACTAGAAGACTTTCCGTGCGCGGGGATAGAAACATTGAAAAATCAAGTGTTCCAATGGCCGTGCACAACAAAATTGTCATTTTTTCCGCAACAGAACCTTCAAACTGCACAATTCATTCATTATACAGCCACAAATAACTTACGTTCGAAAATTTTTGCCAAGGAGCTCTTATTCAACAAAAAAACTGAATTACAAAAATGAACCCGCATAGCTCACTTGCTAAGGACAACAGACAAATTGGCATCCGGCAAAAACGATGTTTGTTTTTATTTTTTTCCTGACCTCAAGAGGCAGAATAAATTTATTCCTAGTATGGCAAGTGAAAGATACTTAGCGTAGGTATCAGAAAATGCAAAACATAGAAATTTTCGTTGTTGAATTCCGGAGAAAATAATGATTAAAGTTGAAAGTGCGCGGCCATTGATGCTTTCACGGTAGCTGGCTCTTGACGAAAAACTCTACATTGAAACAATCCTTACATTAGAAACAACCAGTTTGCAAAAGAAACGACGATTAAAAATTAAGAAAAATGAGTTTATTTTCGAAAATCTAAAATGTTGTCTCCAAACCCTACCTGGGGTAAGTGGGGGCGGCTTTATAGTACCGTAATCCGGGGTAATATTGATCACTTTTTTCAATATATTTCGATTATTTTTTCTAAGGGGAATTTGGCATGATTTATATTTTTAAAACCAGTACTGAACTACTATGAACATAAAACATGGATTCAGAAATTTATGAGACCTCTTCAAATTTGATTTAAAAATCATTTTCGTATCTTTTTAGAATTTGATGCTTTGGGGTGACATTGATCAGTCTCTATTCTGACGGTTTTAACGAGTTTTGTTGATCATAAAGGATACAAAACACCTTCATAATATTTAAAAATTCTAGTTTATCAATTTAACCTTGATTTTTAACGTTTTGTTTTAAAAATATTTATAATCGAAAAAAAAACTATGATGCTGCCTACATTTAGGGGCAAAAATAATTATAATTGCTAAATAGTTTGATCTTCAAAATACAAATGAAATTTTACCTTCACACATTCCCCTAGGCCCTCCCACTATTTCCATTTTCATTTTTCCTTCAAAGTTAACGATTTGATTGGGTTCTTATCCATTTGTCCAATACGGGCTTACTCTTGGAAAATGTCCTTATTTTTTAAATATCAAAAATTTATCATTAAATGACTATAAAAATTGCACTCTAACTGTTCATATACAAAGAAAAAAATAGTTCTTTCACATCCAACAACCTTTTTGGTATCATCAGAAGAGCTGTTTGTTTGCGAGCCTTGCAAAAATAGATATTTTAAGATTTTGAAATTATATTTTTTAACAGAAAAAAATTTCAAATACGAACAAAATTTTGCCTATTTGATACTCAATTAATAGGCTTTCAAACGTAGAAAATAATTTTCAAAAATTCAAACAAAAGACTGAGTTATTGATGATCATGTGGAAAAGTTTATTGTTGGTCAAATTTACCCCGGTGATCAAAGTTACCCCGTTTTACGGTACTTGAAAATGTGGAAAATGTCTCCTAACGCTTCCAAAACCCAACTTTCTTATTTCCCCATAAGCCAAGAGCTGAATTTTTAAAACCTAATGTAAATCATTCCATAATTTTTAATGGAGTTTCATTAGAATGGTCTGATCACGTGAAGTACTTGGGACTCACACTTGATCGGAATCTTACTTTTAAAAATCACATTGAAGATATTCAATCTAAATGTAATAAATACACTAAATCTCTTTATTCTCTCATCAACAGGAAATCCAAGTTGTGTTTGCGAAATAAGATGTTTATCTATAAACACGTGTTCCGACCCGCGATAATGTATGCAGTTCCGATTTGGTCTAGCTGCTGCGCGACGAGGAAGAAAGCCATCCGGAGGATTCAGAACAAGGTTCTGAAAATGATTTTGCGGCTTCCACCTTGGCACAGCACCGAAGATCTTCACCGGATTGCGGGCATTGAATCTATCGAAGAGATAGCCAAAAACATCATCTCCAACTTCAGAGGCTAATCGATGAAGTCTTCCATCGCAGAGATTCGTTCTCTCTATAAATAGTTTAATTTTAGGATAGTTTTAGTTTTTAATTGTAAGTTTAAATTATTTTTGACATTGCAGACATTGTTCAGTTACATAAAAATACTTGATAGCGCTCAGCAAATTTAAGTCGAATAAATAAATTTTAGTGATTAGTAAACTTTAGGACTCTGGACAGTTCATTATTGAACTGAACACCTAATTTAATGTTATAATGTAATATAAATATTTAAAAAAAAAAACTTATTGTGCTACCAAATCATACGTCATTGTGTGAACCTACTACACATCAGCCGATTTAATATGGCACCTATTTCACATTCAAGCGTAGCCCAATTAATCAGCAAACTAAATAAAGTCATTAATTTGGTAGGGTGATTCGTAGCCAGGTGAGAATTTTAATAACCGCATTGCTGTCCCAGTAAATGGAATTGTGATTGAATCCTTCTTCGGAGGTTACTGTACAAAAGTTCCCAACCAGAGATCGATCTCGATCTCAATAAATTGTATTTCATGTGAGTAAAAGTTATTTAAAAAACATGATCAAATAGGACTAGTTAGTGATGTTGGTTTTTCTTTTCGAGCAACTACTTTGGAAGCCTCGGGTCACCTACAGGTGCGGCATTCAACTGATCATACATCGAATTGGAGTGGTGGCTCGCGGTTGCTGATATCGTCGTCATACTCGAAGTAATCACTTGTGGATAATGTGCATTGAATGGGCTAAACAATCCGTTTACTGCGGCGAAGGCTCTGAAAATATCAATACGAAATCATATTTTTCCTGCAACCGTTTTTTCTCTCGTTAAAACGCTCACCTGTACTGTTGGTCAATCTGGGCTTTTTCTATTCTTTTGTCCTTCGCTCGACGATTTTGAAACCAGATTTTTATCTGCGTCTCTGACAGTTTCAAAATCTCGGCCAGCTCGAAACGTCTGCCCCGGGAGATGTACTCGTTTCTATGGAACTCAACTTCGAGTCGGAGTGTCTGCTCACTGCTGAACGTTGTCCTCTGGCGGCGTGGTCGTCCTTCCTTTTTCCGTCTGCGTGCCACTGTCGAATAGAATTAAAGCATCAAACATAGGTCCATTTATATAGCGAATTAGAGCAGGAAAATATTCGTATGGCGATTCAGTCCGGCGATGATAATGGTTATTATGATGAGCTCCTTATTCCCCTAATTTCGTTTCTGTGGGAGGGTTGATAAATTTCGGATCAAATAGATATCAAAAGTGCGATATTTCAGTTGGAAACAACAAGCAATCTTAATACTAAACGTACCGCAGGCATTCAAATGATGGTTTTGAACTTGAAATGATGATTATGCCTAGTATATTTTTTTTTCGCAAATTTAACTACAGGGCCAGAGTTGTCAACTTTTTTTCGAAAAACTGTGGAAAATTTAGAATTTTTGTATTGGATAAGTCTTGAAGGTGACCTTTTTGTTTTTTTTGGTCGCCATATCTCAATGTTGCAGGTAGCCTATAACCATTTGTTAATCATATGTTTCTGTTACTATTTGTACCTGCTCTGCATATGTCTCAATTTAACATATAACTTCGAAGCATTCCCCGTTATCAATAGCTTTCTAAACTTTTGAAATCCTAATGTATAAATTCTTATCATTTCCTGCCATATTTCATCATGACCATTTAGAATTTTCATAGTTTTGTAGAACATTTTGTATCTAAACCCAAAATTATCGAATTGTCTGGAAGTCTGGAAACCTCAAAAAATGTATGGCTAAATTTCAAAAAGTCTGGACGATCCAGACAAAATCTGCAGTGTTGACATCACTGTACAGGACTATTTTTTTAAATGCAATTATTTATTCATTATTATAATTTTTCAAAGTTTGTTGTTTTCGAATAACGCATCTATT
>NC_073693.1:16190288-16193622 GCF_029784155.1 Uranotaenia lowii
TTGTCATTTTTGTCATTTTTGTCATTTTTGTCATTTTTGTCTTTTTTGTCATTTTTGTCATTTTTGTCATTTTTGTCATTTTGTCATTTTTGTCATTTTTGTCATTTTTGTCATTTTTGTCATTTTTGTCATTTTTGTCATTTTTGTCATTTTTGTCATTTTTGTCATTTTTGTCATTTGTTTGTCATTTTTGTCATTTTTGTCATTTTTGTCATTTTTGTCATTTTTGTCATTTTGTCATTTTTGTCTTTTTGTCATTTTTGTCATTTTTGTCATTTTTGTCATTTTTGTCATTTTTGTCATTTTTGTCATTTTTGTCATTTTTGTCATTTTTGTCATTTTTGTCATTTTGTCATTTTTGTCATTTTTGTCATTTTGTCATTTTTGTCATTTTTGTCATTTTTGTCATTTTTGTCATTTTTGTCATTTTTGCCATTTTGTCATTTTTGTCATTTTTGTCATTTTTGTCATTTTTGTCATTTTTGTCATTTTTGTCATTTTTGTCATTTTTGTCATTTTGTCATTTGTCATTTTGTCATTTTTGTCATTTTTGTCATTTTTGTCATTTTTGTCATTTTTTGTCATTTTTGTCATTTTTGTCATTTTTGTCATTTTTGTCATTTTTGTCATTTTTGTCATTTTTGTCATTTTTGTCATTTTTGTCATTTTTGTCATTTTTGTCATTTTGTCATTTTTGTCATTTTTGTCATTTTTGTCATTTTTGTCATTTTTGTCATTTTTGTCATTTTTGTCATTTTTGTCATTTTTGTCATTTTTGTCATTTTTGTCATTTTTGTCATTTTTGTCATTTTTGTCATTTTTGTCATTTTTGTCATTTTTGTCATTTTTGTCATTTTTGTCATTTTTGTCATTTTGTCATTTTTGTCATTTTTGTCATTTTGTCATTTCTGTCATTTTTGTCATTTTTGTCATTTTTGTCATTTTTGTCATTTTGTCATTTTTGTCATTTTTGTCATTTTTGTCATTTTTGTCATTTTTGTCATTTTTGTCATTTTTGTCATTTTGTCATTTTTGTCATTTTTGTCATTTTTGTCATTTTTGTCATTTTTGTCATTTTTGTCATTTTTGTCATTTTGTCGTTTTTGTCATTTTTGTCATTTTTGTCATTTTGTCATTTTTTGTCATTTTTGTCATTTTTGTCATTTTTGTCATTTTTGTCATTTTTGTCATTTTTGTCATTTTTGTCATTTTTGTCATTTTTGTCATTTTTGTCATTTTTGTCATTTTTGTCATTTTTGTCATTTTTGTCATTTTTGTCATTTTTGTCATTTTTGTCATTTTTGTCATTTTTGTCATTTTTGTCATTTTTGTCATTTTTGTCATTTTTGTCATTTTTGTCATTTTTGTCATTTTTGTCATTTTTTGGTCATTTTTGTCATTTTTGTCATTTTTTGTCATTTTTGTCATTTTTGTCATTTTTGTCATTTTTGTCAATTTTATCAATTTTGTCATTTTTGTCATTTTTGTCATTTTTGTCATTTTTGTCATTTTTGTCATTTTGTCATTTTTGTCATTTTTGTCATTTTTGTCATTTTTGTCATTTTTGTCATTTTTGTCATTTTTGTCATTTTTGTCATTTTTGTCATTTTTGTCATTTTTGTCATTTTTGTCATTTTTGTCATTTTTGTCATTTTTGTCGTTTTCTTTCATTTTTGTCATTTTTGTCATTTTGTCATTTTTGTCATTTTCGTCATTTTTGTCATTTTCGTCATTTTTGTCATTTTTTCTCATTTTTGTCATTTTTGTCATTTTTGTCATTTTTGTCATTTTTGTCATTTTTGTCATTTTTGTCATTTTTGTCATTTTTGTCATTTTTGTCATTTTTGTCATTTTTGTCATTTTTGTCATTTTTGTCATTTTTTGTCATTTTTGTCATTTTTGTCATTTTTGTCATTTTTGTCATTTTGTCATTTTTGTCATTTTTGTCATTTTTGTCATTTTTGTCATTTTTGTCATTTTTGTCATTTTTGTCATCAGCACTGGACATCGAGAAGGCGCTAGAATCCCAATTTTGGTGACACAAAACATGACAGAGATAAGGTAGGTTTCAGAAAAGTTAGTTGTTGATTCAGAGATGTTTCATTCAAATTGGACCACTCGTTCCCCAAAGAAGATTTTTGGCCCACCATCATCGAGGTCAATGGAAGGCGTGTGAAAAAGACTAACTTGACTCTACGTATCTCTTATCAATTTGAGAGTTATGTATATAGAAAGATGGAAATTCGAACCGAAAATTTCATCACCATTGTCAATTAAAGGCACGGAATGTATTCTATCAAAAATCAGAATCAGAATTTCGAAATCCTGAAGACTGCTTCAAACTTACTTTTGATTGTATATAAATGGCCTGCATCCTTCTGCGTTTCCTGAGCGCTCTATAGACGAGCTCGTATAGATGTACGGAGTGATCTCTGTAGAGCGGAATTTTGACGAACCTTGCAGTTTCCCCGAGGGGAAACTTCACCGTTCCAAGTTAAAAAAAGGAAGAACCTAAGTTGAGAATTCCTTAATCAGTTTATCACTTGAACCGTTGCACTTGCACTTTAGAACTTCGTTCAAGGCTGAGGAGCTTTGCTACCAAAATAACAATCACACAACAAGAAACATGACAATATTTTTTCGGGGTCGCACTTCGCGAATGTCGATCTATTGCGCGTTTCCTTTCCAGGCTTTGTCAAATTGGTTCACGATTTTTCCTTCCTTCCTTCCTTTTTTGGACGTATACAACTTTCCACCAGCCTTCTAGGATTACACAAGCAGCTCCGTGAACTTGTCACCATTGGACATTGGAAAAAATATGCACTTGAATCTATTTTCCACAAACGAATGACACACAGTAGACTATGAAGAATGCAAATGCAATTGAAATAAACTCTAGTGTCTATCGACTGCCTGCCGCCTTCTTGCTGAAGTTCTACTCAAATTCTACACCAGAAGACGACTGTTCTGGAAATGCAAGACCGCACTACCCGCAATTCTAGACTAGAGCAAACCGATCGATCGAATCTGAACATGATGATGATGATGATGGTGGTGCAATTGAGACGGTCGCCATATTCTAGTGATTATTCTCACAAGACTCATCTCCCAACAACTGATAGAAAAAGACACAATCTTGCAAGCTCTGGATTGGCACCTCCAGGTCCAGGCAGTCAGGCAGTGTTACGTGTCTATGAACCATCGAATCGGAGATTTGAGTAGATCTCCGGCGTTTTTTATTCTGTTTACTACTGCCTAGTCAGAGTGACAGATGATAAGCCGCTGGCTGCAGAGGATTATGCTTCTTGCCGGTTAAAAATAGGAAAATACTCAC
>NC_073693.1:16194623-16203122 GCF_029784155.1 Uranotaenia lowii
AAATGACAAAAATGACAAAAATGACAAAAATGACAAAAATGACAAAAATGACAAAAATGACAAAAATGACAAAAATGACAAAAATGACAAAAATGACAAAAATGACAAAAATGACAAAAATGACAAAATTGACAAAAATGACAAAAATGACAAAAATGACAAAAATGACAAAAATGACAAAATTGACAAAAATGACAAAACTGACAAAAATGACAAAAATGACAAAAATGACAAAATAGACAAAAATGACAAAAATGACAAAAATGACAAAAATGACAAAAATGACAAAAATGACAAAAATGACAAAAATGACAAAAATGACAAAAATGACAAAAATGACAAAAATGACAAAAATGACAAAAATGACAAAAATGACAAAAATGACAAAAATGACAAAAATGACAAAAATGACAAAAATGACAAAAATGACAAAAATGACAAAAATGACAAAAATGACAAAAATGACAAAAATGACAAAAATGACAAAAATGACAAAAATGACAAAAATGACAAAAATGACAAAAATGACAAAAATGACAAAATAGACAAAAATAGACAAAAATGACAAAAATGACAAAAATGACAAAAATGACAAAAATGACAAAAATGACAAAAATGACAAAGACAAAATGACAAAAATGACAAAAATGACAAAAATGACAAAAATGACAAAAATGACAAAAATGACAAAAATGACAAAAATGACAAAAATGACAAAAATGACAAAAATGACAAAAATGACAAAAATGACAAAAATGACAAAAATGACAAAAATGACAAAAATGACAAAAATGACAAAAATGACAAAAATGACAAAAATGACAAAAATGACAAAAATGACAAAAATGACAAAAATGACAAAAATGACAAAAATGACAAAAATGACAAAAATGACAAAAATGACAAAAATGACAAAAATGACAAAAATGACAAAAATGACAAAAATGACAAAAATGACAAAAATGACAAAAATGACAAAACTGACAAAACTGACAAAAATGACAAAAATGACAAAAATGACAAAAATGACAAAAATGACAAAAATGACAAAAATGACAAAAATGACAAAAATGACAAAAATGACAAAAATGACAAAAATGACAAAAATGACAAAAATGACAAAAATGACAAAAATGACAAAAATGACAAAAATGACAAAAATGACAAAAATGACAAAAATGACAAAAATGACAAAAATGACAAAAATGACAAAAATGACAAAAATGACAAAAATGACAAAAATGACAAAAATGACAAAAATGACAAAAATGACAAAAATGACAAAAATGACAAAAATGACAAAAATGACAAAAATGACAAAAATGACAAAAGTGACAAAAATGACAAAATAGACAAAAATGAGAAAAATAACAAAAATGACAAAAATGACAAAAATGACAAAAATGACAAAAATGACAAAAATGACAAAAATGACAAAAATGACAAAAATGACAAAAATGACAAAAATGACAAAAATGACAAAAATGACAAAAATGACAAAAATGACAAAAATGACAAAAATGACAAAAATGACAAAAATGACAAAAATGACAAAAATGACAAAAATGACAAAAATGACAAAAATGACAAAAATGACAAAAATGACAAAAATGACAAAAATGACAAAAATGACAAAAATGACAAAAATGACAAAAATGACAAAAATGACAAAAATGACAAAAATGACAAAATAGACAAAAATGACAAAAATGACAAAAATGACAAAAATGACAAAAATGACAAAAATGACAAAAATGACAAAAATGACAAAAATGACAAAAATGACAAAAATGACAAAAATGACAAAAATGACAAAAATGACAAAAATGACAAAAATGACAAAAATGACAAAAATGACAAAAATGACAAAAATGACAAAAATGACAAAATAGACAAAAATGACAAAAATGACAAAAATGACAAAAATGACAAAAATGACAAAAATGACAAAAATGACAAAAATGACAAAAATGACAAAAATGACAAAAATGACAAAAATGACAAAAATGACAAAAATGACAAAAATGACAAAAATGACAAAAATGACAAAAATGACAAAAATGACAAAAATGACAAAAATGACAAAAATGACAAAAATGACAAAAATGACAAAAATGACAAAAATGACAAAAATGACAAAAATGACAAAAATGACAAAAATGACAAAAATGACAAAAATGACAAAAATGACAAAAATGACAAAAATGACAAAAATGACAAAAATGACAAAAATGACAAAAATGACAAAAATGACAAAAATGACACAAATGACAAAAATGACAAAAATGACAAAAATGACAAAAATGACAAAAATGACAAAAATGACAAAAATCACAAAAATGACAAAAATGACAAAAATGACAAAAATGACAAAAATGACAAAAATGACAAAAATGACAAAAATGACAAAAATGACAAAAATGACAAAAATGACAAAAATGACAAAAATTACAAAAATGACGAAAATGACAAAAATGACAAAAATGACAAAAATGACAAAAATGACAAAAATGACAAAAATGACAAAAATGACAAAAATGACAAAAATGACAAAAAGGACAAAAATGACAAAAATGACAAAAATGACAAAAATGACAAAAATGACAAAAATGACAAAAATGACAAAAATGACAAAAATGACAAAAATGACAAAAATGACAAAAATGACAAAAATGACAAAACTGACAAAAATGACAAAAATGACAAAAATGACAAAAATGACAAAAATGACAAAAATGACAAAAATGACAAAAATGACAAAAATGACAAAAATGACAAAAATGACAAAAATGACAAAAATGACAAAAATGACAAAAATGACAAAAATGACAAAAATGACAAAAATGACAAAAATGACAAAAATGACAAAAATGACAAAAATGACAAAAATGACAAAAATGACAAAAATGACAAAAATGACAAAAATGACAAAAATGACAAAAATGACAAAAATGACAAAAATGACAAAAATGACAAAAATGACAAAAATGACAAAAATGACAAAAATGACAAAAATGACAAAAATGACAAAAATGACAAAAATGACACAAATGACAAAAATGACAAAAATGACAAAAATGACAAAAATGACAAAAATGACAAAAATGACAAAAATGACAAAAATGACAAAAATGACAAAAATGACAAAAATGACAAAAATGACAAAAATGACAAAAATGACAAAAATGACAAAAATGACAAAAATGACAAAAATGACAAAAATGACAAAAATGACAAAAATGACAAAAATGACAAAAATGACAAAAATGACAAAAATCACAAAAATGACAAAAATGACAAAAATGACAAAAATGACAAAAAATGACAAAAATGACAAAAATGACAAAAATGACAAAAATGACAAAAATGACAAAAATGACAAAAATGACAAAAATGACAAAAATGACAAAAATGACAAAAATGACAAAAATGACAAAAATGACAAAAATGACAAAAATGACAAAAATGACAAAATGACAAAAATGACAAAAATGACAAAAATGACAAAAATGACAAAAATGACAAAAATTACAAAAATTACAAAAATTACAAAAATTACAAAAATGACAAAAATGACAAAAATGACAAAAATGACAAAAATGACAAAAATGACAAAAATGACAAAAATGACAAAAATGACAAAAATGACAAAAATGACAAAAATGACAAAAATGACAAAAATGACAAAAATGACAAAAATGACAAAAATGACAAAAATGACAAAAATGACAAAAATGACAAAAATGACAAAAATGACAAAAATGACAAAAATGACAAAAATGACAAAAATGACAAAAATGACAAAAATGACAAAAATGACAAAAATGACAAAAATGACAAAAATGACAAAAATGACAAAAATGACAAAAATGACAAAAATGACAAAAATGACAAAAATGACAAAAATGACAAAAATGACAAAAATGACAAAAATGACAAAAATGACAAAAATGACAAAAATGACAAAAATGACAAAAATGACAAAAATGACAAAAATGACAAAAATGACAAAAATGACAAAAATGACAAAAATGACAAAAATGACAAAAATGACAAAAATGACAAAAATGACAAAAATGACAAAAATGACAAAAATGACAAAAATGACAAAAATGACAAAAATGACAAAAATGACAAAAATGACAAAAATGACAAAAATGACAAAAATGACAAAAATGACAAAAATGACAAAAATGACAAAAATGACAAAAATGACAAAAATGACAAAAATGACAAAATGACAAAAATGACAAAAATGACAAAAATGACAAAAATGACAAAAATGACAAAAATGACAAAAATGACAAAAATGACAAAAATGACAAAAATGACAAAAATGACAAAAATGACAAAAATGACAAAACTGACAAAAATGACAAAAATGACAAAAATGACAAAAATGACAAAAATGACAAAAATGACAAAAATGACAAAAATGACAAAATAGACAAAAATGACAAAAATGACAAAAATGACAAAAATGACAAAAATGACAAAAATGACAAAAATGACAAAAATGACAAAAATGACAAAAATGACAAAAATGACAAAAATGACAAAAATGACAAAAATGACAAAAATGACAAAAATGACAAAAATGACAAAAATGACAAAAATGACAAAAATGACAAAAATGACAAAAATGACAAAAATGACAAAAATGACAAAAATGACAAAAATGACAAAAATGACAAAAATGACAAAAATGACAAAAATGACAAAAATGACAAAAATGACAAAAATGACAAAATGACAAAAATGACAAAAATGACAAAAATGACAAAAATGACAAAAATGACAAAAATGACAAAAATGACAAAAATGACAAAAATGACAAAAATGACAAAAATGACAAAAATGACAAAAATGACAAAAATGACACAAATGACAAAAATGACAAAAATGACAAAAATGACAAAAATGACAAAAATGACAAAAATGACAAAAATCACAAAAATCACAAAATGACAAAAATGACAAAAATGACAAAAATGACAAAAATGACAAAAATGACAAAAATGACAAAAATGACAAAAATGACAAAAATGACAAAAATGACAAAAATGACAAAAATGACAAAAATGACAAAAATGACAAAAATGACAAAAATGACAAAAATGACAAAAATGACAAAAATGACAAAAATGACAAAAATCACAAAAATGACAAAAATGACAAAAATGACAAAAATGACAAAAATGACAAAAATGACAAAAATGACAAAAATGACAAAAATGACAAAAATGACAAAAATGACAAAAATGACAAAAATGACAAAAATGACAAAAATGACAAAAATGACAAAAATGACAAAAATGACAAAAATGACAAAAATGACAAAAATGACAAAAATGACAAAAATGACAAAAATGACAAAAATGACAAAAATGACAAAAATTACAAAAATTACAAAAATTACAAAAATGACAAAAATGACAAAAATGACAAAAATGACAAAAATGACAAAAATGACAAAAATGACAAAAATGACAAAAATGACAAAAATGACAAAAATGACAAAAATGACAAAAATGACAAAAATGACAAAAATGACAAAAATGACAAAAATGACAAAAATGACAAAAATGACAAAAATGACAAAAATGACAAAAATGACAAAAATGACAAAAATGACAAAAATGACAAAAATGACAAAAATGACAAAAATGACAAAAATGACAAAAATGACAAAAATGACAAAAATGACAAAAATGACAAAAATGACAAAAATGACAAAATGACAAAAATGACAAAAATGACAAAAATGACAAAAATGACAAAAATGACAAAAATGACAAAAATGACAAAAATGACAAAAATGACAAAAATGACAAAAATGACAAAAATGACAAAAATGACAAAAATGACAAAAATGACAAAAATGACAAAAATGACAAAAATGACAAAAATGACAAAAATGACAAAAATGACAAAAATGACAAAAATGACAAAAATGACAAAAATGACAAAAATGACAAAAATGACAAAAATGACAAAAATGACAAAAATGACAAAAATGACAAAAATGACAAAAATGACAAAAATGACAAAAATGACAAAAATGACAAAAATGACAAAAATGACAAAAATGACAAAAATGACAAAAATGACAAAAATGACAAAAATGACAAAAATGACAAAAATGACAAAAATGACAAAAATGACAAAAATGACAAAAATGACAAAAATGACAAAAATGACAAAAATGACAAAAATGACAAAAATGACAAAAATGACAAAAATGACAAAAATGACAAAAATGACAAAAAGGACAAAAATGACAAAAATGACAAAAATGACAAAAATGACAAAAATGACAAAAATGACAAAAATGACAAAAATGACAAAAATGACAAAAATGACAAAAATGACAAAAATGACAAAAATGACAAAACTGACAAAAATGACAAAAATGACAAAATAGACAAAAATGACAAAAATGACAAAAATGACAAAAATGACAAAAATGACAAAAATGACAAAAATGACAAAAATGACAAAAATGACAAAAATGACAAAAATGACAAAAATGACAAAAATGACAAAAATGACAAAAATGACAAAAATGACAAAAATGACAAAAATGACAAAAATGACAAAAATGACAAAAATGACAAAAATGACAAAAATGACAAAAATGACAAAAATGACAAAAATGACAAAAATGACAAAAATGACAAAAATGACAAAAATGACAAAAATGACAAAAATGACAAAAATGACAAAAATGACAAAAATGACAAAAATGACAAAAATGACAAAAATGACAAAAATGACAAAAATGACAAAAATGACAAAAATGACAAAAATGACAAAAATGACAAAAATGACAAAAATGACAAAAATGACAAAAATGACAAAAATGACAAAAATGACAAAAATGACAAAAATGACAAAAATGACAAAAATGACAAAAATGACAAAAATGACAAAAATGACAAAAATGACAAAAATGACAAAAATGACAAAAATGACAAAAATGACAAAAATGACAAAAATGACAAAAATGACAAAAATGACAAAAATGACAAAAATGACAAAATAGACAAAAATGACAAAATAGACAAAAATGACAAAAATGACAAAAATGACAAAAATGACAAAAATGACAAAAATGACAAAAATGACAAAAATGCCAAAAATGCCAAAAATGACAAAAATGACAAAAATGACAAAAATGACAAAAATGACAAAAATGACAAAAATGACAAAAATGACAAAAATGACAAAAATGACAAAAATGACAAAAATGACAAAAATGACAAAAATGACAAAAATGACAAAAATGACAAAAATGACAAAAATGACAAAAATGACAAAAATGACAAAAATGACAAAAATGACAAAAATGACAAAAATGACAAAAATGACAAAAATGACAAAAATGACAAAAATGACAAAAATGACAAAAATGACAAAAATGACAAAAATGACAAAAATGACAAAAATGACAAAAATGACAAAAATGACAAAAATGACAAAAATGACAAAAATGACAAAAATGACAAAAATGACAAAAATGACAAAAATGACAAAAATGACAAAAATGACAAAAATGACAAAAATGACAAAAATGACAAAAAAGACAAAAATGACAAAAATGACAAAAATGACAAAAATGACACAAATGACAAAAATGACAAAAATGACAAAAATGACAAAAATGACAAAAATGACCAAAAATGACAAAAATGACAAAAATTGAATGTTTCATGATATTAGCAATTAATTCAATTGATTGTCTCAATTAAATTAGTTATAGATTACATATACAGTAAAAAAAAGTATTTTTTTTATTACTTCCTAGAAATTGATATAATTGAGCCAATCTAGTAAATTTAATACTTCTATTATGTCTAACGAAGAATTTACTCATCATTAGTTCTGTTTGTTAATAAGTTTATCTGTCATATCAAGGCCGTGCGAACGGGGGGGGGGGGGGTTGTTTATGGGTTTAACCCCCCCCCCCCATGAAGATTTTTTCCAAGTAACATTTTCACCGTAGTTTCAACGCAAAATTACTTGATCTTAAAATATATTTGACAAGCAAGTCAGAAATTTTTCTCGCCTCCAGCGGAATTACGTTTTATCTACATAACCCTTGGCTTGAGACATTTTGATCTACGACACTATTTGACGTTTACGAATAGAAACCAAATTCTAGATTTCAATCTGCAATTCAGTTTATCTTTTGTATAGGAACTCAAAACTTGACATACATAAAACCCTATCTCGTTTTCAGAATGGGTTTTTATAATAGGTTTTTATGGGTTTTTACAATATAAGAACAGAGTTTGAAATGAACCATTTTTTTATAAAAAAATCGTTCATTTCTTTACAAATGTTATGCTGATTTGAAATATTCTTTAAGAAATCAATTTCAGACTAAATATTATTTCGTGTTTTTTGTTCTTCTAGATGCGGAACACAACACATAATTTACACAAGGCCACAAAATTTACATTTTTTGAGATGCAATGAATTTTAAAGGTAATTTCG
>NC_073693.1:16203622-16228622 GCF_029784155.1 Uranotaenia lowii
GATTTGAATCTTATCAGTTAAATTTATTATTTTTTCTAGTCATACATGAGTAAGAAAACGGTTTTATTTATGAATGGAACGAATGGTTAAGTTTTTTTAACGATTTTTTACGGCTATTATTCTCGGATTTTGTAAGTAAAACGGCTGTTTCTACTCCGGTCGTTTTTACTTAAAAAATCTGAGACTGATAGTGGTTAAAAATCCTTAAAAAATATGGTTTTCAAAAATGAAAAGAAAAATACGACTGAAAATAATGAAAATGACAAAAAA
The DNA here is from genome assembly GCF_029784155.1 of Uranotaenia lowii. Taxonomy (NCBI): domain Eukaryota; kingdom Metazoa; phylum Arthropoda; class Insecta; order Diptera; family Culicidae; genus Uranotaenia; species Uranotaenia lowii. The sequence continues at coordinate 16,203,893 of NC_073693.1, forward strand.
AAACTGACAAAATTGACCAAAATGATAAAAATGACAGAAATTGTTAAAACGACTAAAATGTCGAAAGTGACAAAAATGGTTAAAAATGAAAAAATAAAAAATAAACAAATATAATGAAAAAACTGTCGAAAATGACCAAATTGTCCAAAACGATAAGACTAACAAAATTGACCAAAATGACAAATATGACAAAAATAATAAAAATGACAAAAATGACAAAAACTACAAGAATGATAAAAAAAACAACAAAGACAATGGCAAAAACAATAAAATGACTAAAGTAAAGAAAATGGCAAATTTTTTTCCAAATTGACAAAAATAACAAAACTACAAAAACGACAAGAATTACAAAAATGATGTAAATTACAAAATTGTGATGACACAGAACAGCGGAATTATGACAATGATAAAAATTATAACCTGACCAATATGATAAAAATGATAAACATGACAAAATGAAAAAAATGACAAAAATTGACAAAAACTGCTAGAAAAAGCATATTGACAGAAACAGCAAAAATGAAAAAATTAACAAAAATATTAGAAATGAAAAAAATTTAAAAAAATATAACGAGATTGACTAAAAAGACCTAACTAAAAATATTGACAAAAATGACAGAAATAACAAAAACTAAGAAAATATTCCAGAGTGATTAAAATGACAAAGATTCAATTCAGATTTAAAGATTTGTGATTCAGATTTCAGGTTTATGTGCCAAATTTGGATTTCAGATAACAAAATTTTAAAAAATGGCAAAAATCACAAGAATGACAAAAAATACACAAATGAAATGATAAAACTGACAAATTACAAAAATAACAAATAAGACAAAAGTGACATAAATGACAAAAATGTTAAAAATGACAAAAATAACCAAAAATAAATGACCAAAAAGAGAAAAATAATCATAGTGACAAAAATTACTAAAACAACAAGAACTACAAATTTTAAAAACAACAAAAATCACAACACTGTTGACAATTTGGAATGGCAAAAATGAGAAAATCAACCAAAACGACCGGAATGTTTGACAAGAATGACAAAAATAACAGGAATGACAAAAATGACAATAATTGACGAACATGGCAAAAATGACTAAAATGTTAGAAACAAATGACAAAAATGGCAACAACTGCCAAATTTATCAGGCTTTTGATTTTAAAAATGCCAAATAATTTCTCTTATTTTGTCAAAAATTCGCAGAATAACAAAAAGGTCAAGAATAACAAAAATGACAAAAATCAGAAAAATGAAAAATCAAGATTAGCAAAAATGACAGACGACAACGGCATGAATGACAACAATAACAACAACATAAAATTCCCAAAAATGAAAACAAAAAAACATTTGAAATCTCAGACTAAAATTCCAGATTTAGCTTTCAGTTTTTAAATTAAAGATTCATTTTTCAAATTTCATGTGCTGAATTTTACATTTCATAACAAGATTTTAAGTTCTAGATTGTAGATCCAGATTTCAAATTCAGATTTTTAATACAAATTTCAGATTCAGATTTTAGGTTTAGATTCAGATTCAGATTTCAGATACAGATTTCAGATTCAGATTTCAGATTTCAGATTCAGATTCAGATTTCAGATTCAGATTTCAGATTTCTGATTCAGATTTTAGATTCAGATTCAGATTTCAGATTCAGATTCAGATTCAGATTCAGATTTCAGATTTCAGATTCAGATTTCAGATTCAGATTTCAGATTCAGATTTCAGATTCAGATTTCAGTTTCAGATTTCAGATTCAGATTCAGATTTCAGATTCAGATTTTAGATTCAGATTTCAGATTCAGATTTCAGATTCAGATTCCAGATTCAAATTTCAGATTCAGATTTCAGATTCAGATTTCAGATTCAGATTTCAGATTCAGATTTCAGATTCAGATTTCAGATTCAGATTTCAGATTTCAGATTTAGATTTCAGATTCAGATTCAGATTTTAGATTTAAGCTTCAGACTTCAGTTGCAGACTTCAGATTCAGATTTCAGATTCAGATTTCAGATTCAGATTTCAGATTCAGATTTCAGATTCAGATTTCAGATTTCAAATTTCAGATTTCAGATTCAGATTTCAGATTTCAGATTTCAGATTTCAGATTTCAGATTTCAGATTTCAGATTTCAGATTCAGATTTCAGATTCAGATTTCAGATTTCAGATTCAGATTTCAGATTCGGATTTCAGATTCAGATTTCAGATTCAGATTTCAGATTCAGATTTCAGATTCAGATTCAGATTTCAGCTTCGGATTTCAAATTCAGATTTCAGATTCAGATTTCAGATTCAGATTCAGATTTCAGATTCAGAACGAAAGTTCATTAATTTTCGACTGAGTTTTGTCAATCAATCAATATCTGAATAAAAAAAAAAGGGCGTATCCAAGTAGATTTCAGATTCAGATTCAGATCTCAGATTCAGATCTCAGATTCAGATTTCAAATTTAGATTTCAGATTCAGATTTCAGATTTCAGATTTAGATTTCAGATTCAGATTCAGATTTTAGATTTAAGCTTCAGACTTCAGATTCAGATTTCAGATTCAGATTTCAGATTTCAAATTTCAGATTTCAGATTCAGATTTCAGATTTCAGATTTCAGATTTCAGATTTCAGATTCAGATTTCAGATTCAGATTTCAGATTTCAGATTCAGATTTCAGATTCGGATTTCAGATTCAGATTTCAGATTCAGATTTCAGATTCAGATTTCAGATTCAGATTCAGATTTCAGCTTCGGATTTCAAATTCAGATTTCAGATTCAGATTTCAGATTCAGATTCAGATTTCAGATTCAGATTCAGATTTCAGATTCAGAACGAAAGTTCATTAAGGTTTCGACTGAGTTTTGTCAATCAATCAATATCTGAATAAAAAAAAAAGCGCGTATCCATGTAGATTTCAGATTCAGATTCAGATCTCAGATTCAGATTTCAAATTTAGATTTCAGATTCAGATTTCATATTCAGATTTCAAATTTAGATTCTAGATTTCAGATTCAGATTTGAAAATCAGATTTCAGATTCAGATTATGAAGTGAGGAGGTGAAAGGAGACGCTAGAAATTGAAGAGAAATGTAAAATGAAAGGGGGAGACAAATGTTAAAAAAAATATTTACACATGGCGACCATAACAATTCCAAGACGAATATGAGTATAGTTTAAACAGCAACGATTCTCCAGTTGATATTGTTAAAAGTTTCATTCACCTGTGTGATATTCACCAACAGTCAACCAAATAAAGCCAGTTGTTTTTATTTAAATTTATTCTAACATTTCAACAGTGATTGAAATAACATTTGAATAACATTATATTTCTGTCTGGTTTTGTTTTGTTTTTTTTTCTGCTTGCTTCTTTTTATTTTCTCTCTGTGTTCGTTTTTCCTTAGCAATGCATTCGACCACGCCGCATATAATTTGCTGTAATGTTTGTCTCACGTTCTTTTTTTCCCTTTTGAGAGTAGCATGTTTAAAGGTTTTATTTTCATTACGTTTTGCTGCGTGTCACATATTGTTCAAGACAATCAGAATTTTTGCTACTGCATTGATTTTTATGTCTCTTTTTTTGTTTTTGCTTTTTAATTGTGTTTGTGTGTGTTGTACAATCTATACAAAGAAAGACAATTGCTATATGTACGATCAAACCAAAGGTGTAGAGTCACAACTTTTGGTTGTTTTTTAATTGTTTCTTTTATTTATTTTTTATTAAAGAGTTGCGTTCTGGATGACCCGTTTAGATTTGCTTGTTTTATTTAGTTTTATTTTTTTTTTTTTTCGTTTCCGTGTATTTGTTTTTCAAGATTCAATAAATTTCTTCTAAACGCAGGCGTGGAAAGTAATCGATCGAGATGTTGTGAAGTCGAATTGCCCCAGGAAGTCCCCGGGAGTAAAAGTTCACTCCAACAACGTTCAGGCGACCCGACAATAGTCGCGCGATTTGCCAAATAGGAGAGCGTGATTCGAATTTTGTTTCGTATTTTTTTTTCAAAAGTTTTTGTTTAAATAAGATTACCTGTAAAGGGGATAAACGCGGTTTTCAAAGTTAAAATCGAATATCATATCTAGTGGAAGTCATAAAATGATATCGTTACTAAAGAACTAGATCATGAACAGTCTCTATAATCTTGATTGTTTTACTCGTTTGATTTTTTTCTTCTTCTTTGTTCATATGAAACTCTTAAATTTCGGTGGCGCTTTAAGTTTGTGTATTATCGAATGTAGTTTTTTTTATACTTTCCTCTGAGCTACCAAACTGATTGGAATGATTCGAAAAAGGTCAGTACGATTGTTTAAAAAAAAGCTGTGGAATACTAATATAATATGTCCGAATGTAATTGCGTTATGTGTAATAATTTAGAGAGTATGATAAAATAAATAAATAAACGTAATCCTAAGCGATTATAAAAGTGTAATCCTAATACATATTCGTTCAAGCTTACACAAGTCAGGTTTGCTCTTGGTTTTATCGAAATACTGATGAAAATTTGATTCGACTACTGAGAAGAAAAGCCACCGGAAAAATACGAAACTGAGCTAATCCCAATTATTCTGATTAAATGTGGTGAGATTTTCATTCCGTTTTTTTTCGAGCATTAAAACTTAATTTTGTGCCATAAATTAAAAAAAAAACAGAAAAATATAAAAGTTAAAATTTAAAAATTAGCAACAGGCTTAATAATTTCAAATTCAGAAAAAAAAAATTTCAAATAGTTTAAAATTGAAATTGTAAAGTAAAAAAACAATCATAAAATATAGAAGTCTAAGCTCAGAAAAAATAAAACAGACACAAGCGTTGACCTAAAATTTGTCCAAAGCAAATCCGCTAGAAGAGGTAAAAAAACCTGGCACTCAAAAAAAAAATTCAATACTCGAAAAAAAAAACAGCAAAAACCCCAGTGCAAATTCCCTACTACCAAATTCGCTAATCGACAAACAACAATAATAACATCGCTTTTTTTTATTATCAGTTTTGACGTTTTGGTTTTATGTTCTCTTCTTCTTTTCTAGTGTGTGTTCAAATGCTGCCATCATCGCCTGCTCTCTCCGTTATACGTTTACGGTGGTGTGTCTCACTGTACGTGTGTGTGTTGGGGGACAATCTCAAGAGTTAAACACACGCACACAGACAGACAGACAGACATACGCACATCTGGATTAAGTATGAATATGTGTTCGTTACCCATTTAGCAAATTACAACTTTTTTTTTCGCATTTACTTCAGCTCTCGCAATAGTTTTACTTTTCTCGTTTTTTTTTGTTGTTGTTTGTTTATGGTTTTATCTGTTGTTTGTTTGTTTATTTTCGGTTAATAATATTGAAAGAGAGAAAAAAGATGGCCGAAAAACCATGGCCAGGTGTCGGAATTAACAACACGACGGAATTCTGTGTGTGAGTGTGTGGGTGAATGCTTCAAAAAGGTAAAGGTTACACCATCCATTACTTGTTAGTAGTATCGATCGTTGGTAATGCGGGAAGCGACATTCATTGATGAAAAACATTGTGTTTCATTTCGGGGTTGAAGTTAAATTTTGAGCGAAGTTTTTTTTTCTGAGTTGGACTCCCTTAAACTCTAAAACCGGGAAGTTTCATACGCCGATTATTAGGAAAAAAGTTTTAGAGGAAAATTCACAAAACTTGTTCATAAATTTCTTTTTTTTTGAGTGTACGTACAGATTTGCATTTCTAAGTATTATTCCTCGTTTAGTTTCACGTCAAAACTTGATTGATTTTGGTTTTATTACCCGGATTGGTTCTTTCCCGCGTTTGCCAAAGCTGCCTCTTTCTTGCCGTTGTTTTTTCGTTTTGTTTTGAAGTGATTGATTGTTGATGTTTTTTTCCTTCTTGTTTTAGCTAAGTAGTTTGACCTGTTTGTAGAGATGATTTGAGCAGATGAGTTTTCTTTTTTAATTATTTTTTTTTCGAGTGTATGTGAGTTTGTATATATGTATATAGATTAATTTTTGTTTTTGCTTGTTTTTATCTGATTTCCTCGACATTCGTTTTTTGTTGTTTTTGTTTTCTTCACACATTCAAAAATACTTATGCTCTGAAACATTAAATAGTCTTTGTTTTGCTAATATGTACAGATTTTTTTCTTGTTTCTATTTCAATTTCTTTTACTCCTACATTTAGGGACAAAAGTTCTCTGGTTCTCACTAAAGTCTCAGACGAGAGTGTAATACTTTTATCTATAAGTATGGTATTGTTTACTGTTTTCTTGTTTCTCTTTTAGTTTGCTCTAAACACATTAATACGCTGTTTGTTTACTATCAGATTTAGATTCTGTGGCTACGATTTCGAGCAGGTTCTATGTTTGTTTTGTGTGCCGCCTTTGTCGTTTCAAGCTGCGCTAAGTCAATTTTATCACGCACAGTTCCACCTTTTTCCCTCCGTGTGTTTTTTTTTGTTGTTGTGTTTCCACCTTCAATAATATATGATATAATTGATTTGCGGTTGCTGTTCGCTGAGTGTTAAATAGTGTATTCAATCGAAATATATAGAACGGTTTTGTATTGTCAAGAAGTTTTGCGATTTGCGTACGGTAATTTAAAACTGTTGGCTACTTTTTAAGGAGCAACATTGTTTGTTGAAATGTTTGTTTTCTTTTGTCTTTTAATGTTAAGCAAAATAGATTGATTTATCGACCGAACAAACTGTCTTATAGGAGCATCAGGTTAACTTTGTTCAGATCTTTTACATCGTTTCTAGAAAACGTTAGAAATTTTGGCATTTCATCTCATGGTTAAATCTACTAGCAGAAATGGTTGATTGTATTGAGCACTTGGTATAATTTTCTGTCGTTTTCACTCAGTAATTGTTACCAGGTTTGGCTACGGGCAATTTTTCGATATTGTCGAGATGTTTTCATGTGTTTGCATATTTTGTAAGTCTGCACGGCTATATGGTAAGCAGTTTGTTTGTTTGTTTTAATGCATTTTGTACAAGCTAAAGCTTAGAGGTAAGCTGCTAACAACCGAAAATTTAGTTTTTTTGTGTTTTTTTTTAAAGTGTAGTGTCGAACTAAAAATACCAAAAAATAAAACAGCTTTAAAGTCTTTCATTCAGCATGCTGTACTCGACGAAAGTTGGGCACATGAGAAGTTTCGTTAGGGTCTGGCTAAATTTTCAACAAATATTACCTAAATTATCTTATAGTGTAGTGCTTACACTGAAAGAAAATCGTTTTACAACTTTGTGTGAAATGAGTGTCAAAAACAAATTGCGTTTCGATGGACGATAATACATAATTCAAGGATAATTGATTTGATGTACTTGTATTTTGTATTTTGATGATTTTTCTATGTGCCTTTTTTCTTCGAGTTCAGTCTGAAGCAAATGAACTGTTAAGATTTCTATGGTTGATTCGGCAATCAATATTATTAAAACAGCTTTCTAGCTGAAGGAACATAAGCGAAAGTTACTGTTTGGTAACAACATTCGATACAGTTTCGACGATTTAAGTAGGTATAAACACATATGCGTTTCGAGTTGTCGGTTTATAAGTAGAAAGGAAATTAAACTCTTCAAAACAGGCGCACGTTATTTTACAGGAATGTGTCTGTTGTGTTGTGAATGTATGCATGTGTGCGTGTGTGTGATTGACTTTTACGCCTGACCAATTCAACTATGAGTATTGGTATGTTAATGCGTGTTCTGCGCAGTGCATCCTTCGCGCGGTTTTTCCTATAGAGATTTAATAGTTTGCTCTAAATGCCAGTCTCGTTAAATTTGTTAAGTACAATAGCTTTGTATTTTGCTTTTGATAGCGAGTGTTTGTGTTGGTTTTCTCATATGTTTGTTTACAACGTAACAGTTTATCAGAAGATGAATGCAAGCGCTCTGTAGCGCAGTTTTTGTTTTTTTTTCTCCCTAGTAGTTGGCAAAAAACCTAACCTCTACAATAAATGCAACGTTTTGTCTGTATAGAGACATCCTACAAGATTTGTTTTAAGTTTTTTTTTGTAGTTACACATCGGCGGTTTTCCGGATAAGTAAGCATGTGGTGAACAGCTCGCAATCTTAAAAAATAGCAACAGCTGTTTCTATTGTTTTTTTTCATCTGGTAGCTAATGTAAGTGTGTGTGAGAAATAATAACTGTTTTTTTTTCTTTATTTTTACAACTAGTAATAACATTATTCTATGTACATATACACACATTGATGTTTTCGAGTCTTTATATTTTCTGTTTCTTTGTTTTCCTAAATTTATACGCTTTAGCAAAGCGTTCGAAAGAAAACAAAAAGAAAATCTTCTGCAGGATATGGCCTGCTGCCATTATTGGTAAAAGATTGAAATGCATAGAGACAGCGAAAGAAACACTCGATTCACCGTACGATCTTTCTACATATTGTGCGTGTTGGAAGGGAAAGGATTGGTTTCCGACTTCCAGTGCTCCATTGACTGAAGGATACAAAAGAATCCAACCACAGCTCCGGCAAACGACAAAACTGGCAACCTTTACAATCAAAGTTGCCAGCTTCTCATTCGCAAAGTATATTCATTTTACTTTCTCTCTGTTTACTAGAAAACATTAATATTGTTTTGTGTCTTGACGTAACATGCTTGTCACAAACTGCTCTAAACATAAACAGATATGTCAATAGAGTTGTTTTTGACATTTCTTACGCACACTTGCTGAGCGTGTACAGATGAGACGGGACAATTAACCTCAAAAACTCACGGTTTTGTACCGTGTACGGGCAGCCGGCCGACGCACATGGTCGTTTTTGAGGTTGATTGTCCCAAAACTTAAAAGTGTTGGTGAAACAACCAGCATAATATCACGAACACTACCAGCGGCAAATAGGACTATATATAAATGAGTTTATCCACTTACGTTCAGTTGATCTAAACGAATCTACCACGATTACAACTTGAAGCTAGTAGCACTCGCGCATGCGTACGAGCGTACCTGCAAAAGTACACGTAATAATTGAGTCTTTGAGTTTTAATTTTTTGTTTACTTATTATGTCCTCTTTATGATCTACTTTAATCCCATCAAATTGGTTGACAAAATACGCAATTCTCTACTCGAAGAATAAGTAAATAGGCCTTAAAGAGTTCTGCCCGCATTACATATCGGTGCGTAAAACCTAAGTCAAACTTGATTTGCATAATATAAATAAGTAAATTGCACTCAGTGCTGTCACTTCCATTGTTGAATGTAGCTCAACAGGGCATTCCCGATAGAAGGATCATCCTTCGAACAGCTTTCCTGTGCTGGTGGAAAAATCTTACATCATACGTAAGTATCAACATCAATTTTATTGATTGTTCATCTAACTTTATAAACTTCTGTGACTTGATCTAAACAATTGCTAAACCTAGACAACATGCATTATTTTTCAATAATCAAAACCATAAACGAATCCATATTGATCAGTAATCTTTCACACATGTGGGACTTGAATCAAGGCTTTTGAAAATAAAACTGTACTGTTGAAAACAGCACTTTTTCCTGGAAAAGGAATCAACGCCTAGTGGAATGACGCCCGACGATAGTCAACGAATAGAGATCACACAGTGGGGAAGATCAGTCGAAATAGAAGAATCACAACGTACAGAACAAGGGCAACGACCAGCGCAAACAGTAGCATCCAGTCCAGTACGTCCAGGTGCTTAGATTTCGACCTCCAGGGGCATGTATCAAAAATAAATCACCTCCTCTTCCTTGCCGCCCTTGGAGGCGTCCTTCTTGCCGGCGGGGCTGTTGTTGCTGCTGTTGTTGTTGTTGACGCCGGACATGGCATCGGCCGACGACGATGAAGGTGACGCCCCGGCACCCGGGGGAGGACTCTGGAGGCTAGAGTGACGCGAGGACAACGGGGTCCCGTGATACTGTTGCTGCTGATGCAGCTGATGATGCTGGTGGTGGTGCTGCTGCTGCTGTGACTGTTGTTGTAGTTGGTGTTGTTGCTGTTGGTATTGTTGCTCGAGGATCGTTGCCGATCGCAGTGAGGACGCGTGCGATGGCGAAGGAGATGAAGGCGAGTGCGGGTGTGATTGGCTGGCTAGAGGAACAGTCCCGGCCCCGGTAGCGTATGCCGGTTGTGGCGATTGGTAGTTCTCGGAGCTTCGCAGCCGGTAGCGCTCCGGGATCTTTGGGTAAGTATTGGTTCTGTAAAATAGGAAAAATGAGGAGTGGTTTTAGTCTAAATACATTAAATATAATTAAGGGAAACTTGGTCCGGACAACGCCTAGGGCCGGATTTCTCTGATAAACAAAAACGGAGCCGTCATAAATCAGAAATTCTATCGGTGATTAACAGAGTGCTCCGTTTTCCGCACGGGCAAATGGCTAGCCAAACCAAGAAATTATACACATAACGCACCACATAGAAAATTACCTTTTTGCCGACCGATTTCGGGCTCGATGTTGCCCATCAACAGGACGATGTCTGACTGATTACACGAAGAATAATTACACCACATATAAAATTACCTTTTTGCCGACCGATTTCGGGCTCGATGTTGCCCATCAACAGGACGATGTCCGACTGATTACACGAAGGATAATTACAGCTCCAGTTTCATTCTTAATGAACGCAATTGGCACTATGCGGATTTTTGATTGATCAGGTTGAAGAGAGGAGAAGTGATCGGCGGATCATCCTCGTTTATCAACGGTTTTTCGGCAGTGCTGATGAACATCGGCTCTCAAGCATTCAAATCAGATGTTTTTCGTACAAACTTCCTAAGTTTGACCTTTTTCCAATCGATGGAATGGTCAAACTCTGTTGTGTGGGCGGCAACACTCTATTCATTAATCCTCTCATTCTCAACGGCGTTTTTGTGTTCTTTGAGGCGGACTTTGAATTTACGACGAGTTTGACCAATATAAATAGCCGGGCAGCTGCTTCGTGAAATTTCGTTAATTCCGGATCTATCCTCCTCAGTGATCTTGTCTTTGAGCGAGACTAGTAGATCCTTGAGGGTGATTCCACTCTTGTATGCAGTTTCAAGACCATGCTGCAGAAGAATCTGGCTGATTCCGTTAGTCAATCTTGGATTAAAACAGTAGACTAACTCTTTGCGATTCTTCGTTATCCGGTGTTAGTGTTGTTGCATCACTTCGGTGCTTTTTTTTGGGCGTGCTTGTGAAGAATTTTCCGAACGAAGTCATTGTCGTATCCATTCACAATCCCTGCATTAACTATTTTTTGCTTCTCGTCTTCAAACTCAGGCTTTTCCTTTGGAATTTGGTACAGCCGATGTGCGAGTGGAAGGCGGCTTGTTTTTGAGCAAAAAAGTGTGATTTGAGTCAACCGTAATATATCTGTCAGTTTAGGTTGGTTTCCGGTAAATTCCAAACTTAATTGTGTTGTCCTCTTTCCTTGTGATCAGTAAATCAAGGAAAGAGAGTTTTCCCACAACTTCCTCAACCGTGAATTTTATCGATCTATGCTGATAATTTAATAGCTCTCTAGTGTCTGTGGGAGGTAGCGAAAATGTCGTCCACGTAGCGCCACCAGGCACGGGGGGTTTTTTCCCTTTTCTCCAAATCGGTCTCAAAATCGACCATGAATACTACTGCCAGAAGGGGTGAAAGTTTGCTCCCCATGCTGAGGCCATAGGTCTGTTTGTAAAACTTACCCCGGAGCTTGAAGTAATTCTGCTCCATACACACTTCTGCGACAGTTATGTAGGCCTCAATCTGATTGGGAGGTCGGCGTTCCAAATGTTTTCGTAGGCTATGGAGGGCATCGGAAGTGGGGACACTGATGAAGAGTCCGGATACGTCAAAGGAGGCCAGAATTTCGCTTCGACGCACTTTGAATCCTTTTAGTTCAGGTAATCTACAAACTCAACCGAGTTTTTCACACTTTTGCCATGTTTCACCGGAAATTTCTTCATTTCCAGGAAATTCTTGGCGAATTTCGAGACCTTCCGCTTCCAGAGGTCCTTGCGAAAATCAAACTTATCATGTACAGGTTTCCAGGAATCTGTTGAAGTTTGCCTTGATATACGTCAAGCAGCTGTGTGGTTCTCGTCTCGCTTTGTGGCACTCTTGACCTTTAACGAACGTAGTCGTATCTCGTGTATTGGCCACAGCACGAAAGACGCACTCACGTACAAGTTTTTCGCCACACCTCGGACTCAGGCGTTTGGTTTAACAACGCGCTTGTGATTGTTTTCATTACGGTCAGTGCTTTTCCGTCCGGATGTCGGCTTGCGATCCCTAGTGAGACTTTCTTTGAAACGATTCCTAACTTTTTCCTTATGATTCTCTTAGTTTATTTTATTTTTGATAGTATTCCGTGCCATGACATAACTTGATGAACATGACTCCTAAAATTCACTCGGTCCATGGTAACCGTTTTCCAATTTCTCGGACATCCCACATCCGCCAAATCACGTTCCATTTGGTCTAACCACCTCGCTCGTTGCGCCACTGCTCGTCTCGTTCCTACCGGATTCGTAGCGAACACCTGTTTTGCAGGACACTGGTCCGGCATTCTCGCAACATGTCCTGCCCAGCGTATCCGGCTAGCCTTCATCACCTTCTGGATACTGGGTTAGCCGTAGAGTTGCGCGAGCTCGTGTTTCATCCTTGGCCTCCTGCACACCGCCAAAGATGGTTCTTAACACTCGTCGCTCGAATATTCTGAGTGTAGGCAGGTCCTCCTCGAGCAATATCTATGTCTCGTGCCCGTGGAGAACAACCTGTCTAATAAGGCGGCAGAGTAGGAATCAGAATAGCACTTTGTAGGCGGCATTGAGGACAGTGATCGCTCGGTAGTTCCCATAGTCAAATTTGTCGCCCTGGTTGTAGATGGGGTATATAACCTCCTCCTTCCAATCGTCTGGTAGCTATTCTGTGTTCCAGATTCGGACCATCAACCGGTGTAGGCAGTCGGCCCTCACCGTCTTGGTCTCCTGCTTGTGCGCCTTTCAGGTGTTCAACGAAGTGCTGCTTCCACCTTTTGATCACCTCACGATTGTCCGTCAGGATAACTCCGTCCTTATCCCGGCACATTTCGGCTTGCGGCACGAAGCCTTTGTGGGATGCATTGAGTTTCTGATGGAACTTCCGTGTTTCTTGGTAACAATACAGCTGCTCCAGCTCCACGATTTTTACAGTATTCGTACTATTTTTTTCTTGCAAACGCACTGTGTTTTCGACCACATTTTTACTACTATTGAGCCCCTGACGAAATTAACTGACAATATACATACAATACACTTCAAACAATTTGTACACCAAATTTCGTTGGATTTCACCCAATTTATCCAAAGTTAGAGCTATGTAAATGTGCCGGTTAACAGTAAAACGGCCTTCATATCTTCATTGACCCTCAGAAATGACTCACCTGGTGGCCGGATTTCCCGATGGCACTGGCATCTGTTGTTGAATCACCGCGGGACTGCTTCCAGTGCGCGAATGATTCGGTAAGCTCGAATGGTTCTGAAACAACAACAACACAAAAAAAGCGTTAATTCACATTTCAGCCTGCAGTCGCTCAAAGTAAGTAGCTTATCAACGCACCTTTTTATCTGCTAGTTTGAGGGGAAACATCTGCGTTATTCCAGCACCACCACCTCCGCTACTAACGCCTCCTGTAAGGCTGGGACTACTTCCACTAGGAGGAGATGTCACCGTATTATTGTTGGAACTTGGCTTTGAACTGAAAAATAGACAATTCAAATTTAACGCAAAGGTACTTGGGAAGGAGTTTCCAGCAATGGTTACCTCGATAGGGACGAAAGCTTTAGTGGTAACTGCTGTTTGATGGATGAGACACCAATCTTAGGTGCGTTCGTTGCACTAACCAGGTTGGCTGGAGGAGCTTTGTTTACTGAATTGTAAAAAAAATATTAGTGATTTACTACTTTAAACGAATAAAACATAAACTCACTGCTAGCAGTTCTCCACTTATCCTTCCTACGGTCGATGGTTGCCATACCTCCACCTGCTTGACCGCCCATGCCGCTATCGACGTGGTACTCTTCGCTACTCGCCGCCGGTTCGGTTGTTTCGTGTTGTGCAGGAATACCAGGAACTGGTAAAGCGACCTGTAACGAAAAACTTTTATTAGAAAATACTATCGATTTCACTCTTCCAAAAAGCCATACGCTTGGTGACAGCAACAATCCCTGGCTGGAGAGAATTTCCATTTTACGGTACAACTGCTCCCGCTGCTGTTTGATGTCCTCCTGTTCCGAGCGTATTTGCTCCTGCAACGTTTTCTGCGATTGGCGCTGCTCTTCTAGTTCCCGTTCCTCGGATTCTTTTTGCTTCTGCCAGGCGGTTTTCTCCTCCTGCAGTTTGTCCTGTAGGTTGCGCAGCTCCTCCAGCTGATCATTGTGACGGTAGATGCTCTTTGGATTCTCTCGGAAAACGTTCAACTGATGCTGCAGGTGCTGGATCGTTGTCATTTGCTGCGATATTATACACAACAACGTGTGTAGATGGTGCGAAACGTGCAGCGCAGCGTAGTTGTTGTCTTTGGCCTGTTCCGTAGTCAAACCGTCCGGGTGATTGAGCTGTTTCAGAGGGCCACTCTGAATGCCCGGCGAAAACGGACCGCCCTCGAATTCCGATGCATTGGATTCTCGTTTCTCGTAGAGTTCCCTGTTAGTGAAGTAACCCGCCGATAGCGTAGAAAGTACGGCATCCCGGGACGTATTGGCTATGCTCTGCTGTTGCTTCGAGCGCCGTTCGTCGAATCCACCGAACGTTTCCGCTCGCTTTGGTAGGGTAGGCGAGATGAAGACTTCGCTCTGGCGTTCACCGACCGAACTGCACGATCTGGACAGCGGAAGTCCGGTGGCCGCCGTGTACAGCGATGCGGCCAGATTACTGATCTCCTGGATGGTGTTCAGCACCCGTTTCCAGATTTCAATCGTATCACAGTCGTCCGAGATGAGGTCCCGGTAGGAGCCGTAGTTCGACAGAAAGGCTTCCACCGTTGGCCCAAGCTGTTCGGAGTTGTGCTCCTGGTCCAGCAGCAGACTCAGCTGAAGAGCGATCTTTTCCTCGAGGATGATCGCCTGCTCAAAGTCTTTTTGTCTCATTTTGCCTGGAAATGGGGGTTTGAGGAATGAATTAACGATTGGTTTGAACAATAAGTTTTGTAGTCTGCCGTTTAACTATTTTCCCGACAAGTACTACCAAGTTTGATCTACAAGAACAGTGGTTAGTTGGAGCAGAAAGATTACCTTCCAATTCGGTTGTTCCCATCGCTTAACAACGGAAAGGTTATAGTGGGAAATGTAAAGTAAAAAAACAGGACAAGCAAATGACTATTTTAGTATACACACAATGACTAGCAGTACGATCAGTAGAGATCCATTTAGGTTGTTGACATATTGTTTGTGAGTGGAAGAGACTATTCTGTGATGAATTTTTAGCATAAAATACAGGCGTTTAAATCCTTACAAGTGAAAAAGACGAGAAGACACAGGAATCAACAGTGATCATCCAACGACAACGAGCCGAAGCCAATTAAGATCAATAAGTCCATTGGAAGCTCATAGAGGCTTGAAGAAGGAAGGAAGTCGGTGCAAAGCCATTGGGAGGTCGTTGTACCGGATCCATTGGAGGGTCCTGAGGCGTCGAGGCAAAAGAAGAGCGTCGAGCCGGAACCAAACAAAGTCGTCCAAAGCCTTTGGGAGGTCGGCAAACCCGTGCCATGGAAGATAGTCGGACGACAGCCCTTGGCAGGTCGTCGGGCCGGTGCCTAGGTAGGTCTTCAAGCCAGATCCCGCGGTAGAGGTCGTGGAACTGGTGACATGGAAGGTCGTCGATCCAAAAGCCAACTGGATGGTCGTCGGATCTGGAAACCAATTGGAGATCGTGGAGCCAGTAATCACAGAATGTCGACGGATTAGATCCACTGAAAGATCGTCGAGCCGGAAGGCAGAGCTGCAACGGGAAGAGAGCGTCGTGCAAATAAAGGCAAAGAATCCACCGGAGAGGCGATTAGGAGACAATTTCTCCAAATCCAAGGCCATGTTATGAATCATTTTCATCAGAACACCTTTCAACTCGTGATCTTAAATTTGTGCGGTACGTCTTTGGTGCTAAGTAACATCTGCACTCAGAAATGCGATTTGTGAATATCGCCCGTTGAGGGGAGCATCTTTGTCTAAACTTTTAGTTCTCACACATCAACTTAAGAGCGCGAGAAATCCCAACTACCATGAGACTTTAGCCTCCTATACTATAGATAGATCATGGGTGGACAGGGTTTTCAGCAAATCCATATTTACTGAAGGACAGCAGAAAATGTTGACCAGGGTCGTAAATGAGTACAAACCTGCAGAGGACTCGCCTATGATTAAAGAGTGTTCACGATGACATTGCCCTAACTATTGCCCTGATGACTATGAAATTGCTCTAACTTTTTAACTGTTGGGTAGAATTTAATGAAAATTTGTGTGGATTTAGTTCATATGGGCATTGTTTACATCCTGCAAGTTTTAAAGACCTGTGATCAAAACTTGCGGAAATGGAGTCGAAAGAACAGCTCATGCGTGATAAAATCTTGCGCATTCATCACGATAACAAGGATCTCTCGCATCGTTCCATCGCTAAAACGTTGGGAATCGCGAATTCCACGTTGTCGCGAGTGATTAAGCGCTTCGAGGAACGGTTGACCACCGATCGGAAGCCCAGAAGTGAAGGAAAAAGTATGCCGTACAACACCAAAAATCACAACCGCGTAGTTGGAGCCTTCAACCGAAACCCGAACGCCTCCGTTCGGGATGTGGCTAAGAAGCTGCACCTAAGCCGAAGTTTTGTCCAGAAGGCCAAAACTAAGGCTGGACTTCGAAAGTTCAAGGTACAAAAAGCATCTCATCGCGACGAGAAGTAGAACAAGTCCGCCAAAATCATGCCAGGAAGTTGTACCTCAACACGTTGTCGAAAGTTGAATGCTGCATCATGGACGACGAAACATATGTGAAAGCCGACTTCAAACAGATCCCCGGCAAGCTGTTTTCCATGGCCAAGGATAAGTTTAGTTGAAAACTAAGTAACGTCATGGATTGCACATTTGAAGATTTTTAAATATTGAAGTCAAACAAGTGCGGAACCTCGTTGAAAATTTGACAGCATCGATTCTCGGGTGATTTTGTTCAAAAACTGTTCTGCTTCTGGTATCTAAAGGCTGGCCGGATACGCTGGGCGGGACTGTCCTGCAAAACAGGTGTTCGCTACGAATCCGGTAGGAACAAGACGAGCGAGGGCGCAACGAGCGAGGTGGTGGAGCGTGATCTGGCGAACGTGGGGTGCCCGAGAAATTGGAGAACGGTTGCCATGGACCGAGTGAATTTTAGGAATTATGTTCGTCAAGTTATGTCGTGAGACGGAATACTATGTAAATAAAATAATAATGGTTTGGTGGCGCAGTCGGCGAGCTGGAGCACTCAAACTTAGACGTTGAAGCAGTCACGGGCAGTCAATATTATTCGACAGGATATCGTAGACAAACATTGTTTGTAAGTACACTCTTCTTTGACTCAACGATGTCATAGACAGCAGGCCACACCTTTGTGGGTAGGGCGGTAGCCTTACGGAATCTTGCCAGGGCCGTCAGCGCAACGCATAGTGAAGAAATTTTTTCTGAACTTTTTCAACTCTTTCTACATGAACAGAAAGGTAAGGCGCCCAAACTGGTGCCGCATACTCCAAGACACTGCGGACTCATGAGACGAACACTGCTTTGAGAGCGTACGGGTCCTCAAAGCTCAAAGTGTTTCGTCGGAGGAATCCAAGCAAAGCAAAAGCTTTTGCTGTGGTAGTGGCGATGTGCTGGGTAAACGAGAGCTTTTGGTCGAAGGTTACTCCCAGGTCTTTTATGCTAGTCACTCTCTCAGGTGGAGTACCATCTAGAGCGTAGTTGAAGACAACTGTGGTTCTGGTTTTGAAGAAGCTGATACATTTGCATTTCTAAGCGTTAACTACCATCACAGAGAACAGACGTACAAGCTATCTCACGAAACTTGTGTAAAATTTCCAACGAACATTTTAACCAATTTTTCCTTTTTGACTTAACCACCAGATGTCTCCAAATACACCAAAGAGAACTGTGGAAATTTGATTTGTAACTTTTGAACGGCGCAATGGATGGCACTGTTTTAAGTCAAGTTTCAACGTATTTTTTTGGTGTCAGCATTTGAAATTTTACACACTTATTTCTCACACCGTGCGATTACTCTATTTATGTCTTCTTGAAGCGCTGCACAATCCACTCTAGAGTCGATGGTCCGATAGATTTTTAAGTCGTCTGCAAACATAAGCTTAGGCGATTGAAGGAAAGTAGCCAAGTCGTTTATGAAGAGCACGAAAATTAGAGGTCCTAAGTGACCTGAGTGCATTTCCAGACTTATGAATCGGTGCAATTGACGCGGTTTTCCAAAGGTTCGGAAATGCTCCTTCTGAGATTGATCGGTTAAATAACAGACAAAGCGGTTTTGCGATGGAAACTGCAATTCTCGAGATCAACGACGGAGGAATTCCATCCGGCCCTGGACCTTTTGATGTATCGAGAGTACCCAAAACATTTGTAACTTCCTGCTCAGTGAAAAGCGGTTGCGGAAACCTGATGTCATAGTTGGGCAGAGTTCTAAAGTAGGAATCGGAGCAATCTGAAGTTATCGAGATATATACGCTGCTGAAAAGTTCGGCAAACAAACCGGCTGATTCTGTGATACAACTTGACGTGCGTCCTTGGAATGATACCAACGATGGAATAATATTCGAATAGCGGCGGCTGTTGGTAAATTCTCGCTGAATGTTCGAATTATATCGTTTAAATGCAGAGTCTCGTAGAGCAACGTACCCGATCTTCAATCTAGATAAAATAGATTTTTTTTTCATCGGATTTCTCTTTGAAATAATTATTCGGGCTTTTCGTACGGCGTTACGACTTCTGCGTAGCTTAGGATTCCACCAAGGGAGTTTGAACGACTTGTGACAGTGCAGTCGTCTAGGAGGAGTGTGCTGATGTAATATACCCCATAGATGGTCATAGAAGGCAGAAAGTGCATCGTCGATTGTCAAATTTTCAAATGCTGAAGGTCTGAAGTCTGTTTCCGTCAACAGTTCTGCCACACGATCGATATCACAGTACCCGAAGTCTTAGTTGTGTCCACGAGTGTGAGCTGCGTCTATTAAGTCCTAAGGAGCCTTGTCGAAAAACAAAACCGAAGGACAATGATGTCGGTCGGTTTTTAAAATTCTCTCATTGACGTTCGAGAGAGAGCACATCTGTGAGGAGCCGGATGCTTCAACGTTCCGGAGCATGTCCGCACCCCGATGTCCAAATTTACGAATAAGTTCCTGGTTTGGCAAGCCATCTGCTCGTGCGGAAAGCGGAGTGCACCTTTTGTGACCCAGGACATGATGAACGGACAGGTGTACATAAAAGAGTCCTTCTAGAAGCGGCTGCTTCCTCTCCTGAAGGCCCACATCGTCCCAACAATCTTCTGGCCGGATTTGGCCTCATGCCACTATTCCAAGGACGTGCTGAAGTGGTATGCGGACAATAAGGACAATTTCGTGCCGTAAATGTTCAACCCTCCCAACACTCCGGAGCTCCGCCCCACCCTTTAATGTCGTACAACCGCTTTTCTCGCGGATTTTGGTGGGATTTTTGCTCTCCGATTAAACGATAGCACTCTCCATGAACGATGTGCTGTAAATACCTTCAAAACGTTCAACCGTTCACAAAACTGCTTCGAATACGTGACAAGCAATTCGGTATCGTCGAGTCATTCTTACCGGTAGAAAAAGGTTTGCTTTATCGCTAGTCAAGGTGACAGTTCCGAAATCCGGAACACCTCTTAACCAGAAACTTTTCCAACAGTATATGTCGATCAAGGTACGTGAGCTTCAACACCTTCCCTTAATACACAAGTTGAGAATGTTGATCAGTTCCTGGTCAGTCGAGGCTTCGTCGAGTACCCGCACATTTATGTAAAAAAAACGGCAATAACTAAGGCCACACAGCCCTGGGTTTTTGTCAACAGCCCCGTGACACGAAGTAGCTAAACTTACGAATTTTATTTATCCTTCATATACTGATGACCATCATTGGATAGTCTCGAACTCTTGATCCAGGTGGAATTACTTCTTCGCTAGAAATTGTTGGGTGATTCATCCTATTAATGTAAGGGTTACGACGAATATGAATGTGGGGTTGTTTTAACTGGGATGATAGGATGGATGAAAGCCCTTAAAAAAATCATGCACAGAATAGTCTCTTCCCAAAAGTAAATTAACACAAAATAATCTAATCGATGCACTTTTGAAACACTGATTTTGATATTCAACCAAGAATATCGTGCCATCAAGGTGGGATAATAAATGTTGAGCAAACTTTTTGTGTTAAGTGTGCCAATCTAGTTCTCTAATTTCATGATTTAACACTTCGATGATACATTAATCAATTCTTAACAGGTGTACTAATTTCACTGTTATTTTTAGCCAAATCACATGTTGAAACTTTAGCATTTTTAGTACACGAGCAAACATCTACCGACTACCATTTACTACTCTATTTCAGCCGGCATATACTTACAGATAATCTCACGAATGTTGGCTTGCTTAGCGTCTATCAATTTTTGGCGTTGTTCCACAGTCATGTAGTCTTCGACTTCGGATTCGTCCGAGGGGCAGTCCAGCACCGCCGCTCTGCGTTTACGAAAAAAAAAATTTAAGTGATTAATTTTGGATTAATAACCAAATTTAAAAGGGATCTACGGTACCTAATTGACTGAATCCACACGTTTTTGTCCTTTGGATTTTGAACCTTCAGTTCGAACATCTCCGGGTAAGCCGGATTCGAGGATATGATGTAGATCCCGCGGGATTCGGTTCCGGCCTTCTCCCGGATTAGCAGCTTCTGTAGTGACACGACACCAGCCTGTAGGAGAGGTCAACATGGTAATCAGTTTAAGTTAGAACAGGTTTGTTAATTTTCGTACCTTGTTCTCCGGGGTGAAGAACGAATATTTGTGGGAGTTCTCCAGCAGAAAGAACAAGCAGTCGGAGAGCACAACGACCAGTACGGTTTGCATCTTGGATCGTCCCTGCATCAGTGTGGCGACTCCTTCGAATCTGTGAAACAAAATGGTTAGAGTGATTCCTAGACAAATGAGCGCGTTAACCTACTTGAGCTTCCTATTGCTGGAGATTATGTCAGATTTCTTGAACTTGTCCTTTTTGAATATCGCGTACGATTTGGCGTCGATTCGTTTGAAAATTTCTAATTGACGATCTTCCTTTTCCTTGTCGGCTACCCGAGCGTCTACGTCTACCAGTATCTCCTTGACCAGCTGCATAGCCTTCTGCAGTTTCTCCTGCTCGATCTTGTCTTCGCGAGAGCTCTTGAGCAGTGGGTCGATCAACAGTGGATACTTGGTGAGGCGCTGCGTCACGAAAAGAATGCACTCGGGGATGCCCTTTTTCTTGAGCAGCGGGTTCTGCTGACAGTGTTTGTACCACTCGGCGAACGTATTGTCCCCGGTCATGTAGCACTTGAACGTGCCTAGGGCCGATCGATGATTGGAGCAGAACTCTCCGTAAGCCGATTTTAGCTTCTGGGCGGACATCGACGAGAAGAAGTCCAGCAGAATGTCGGCAATGCTGTCAACGATGGCGTTTTCACGCTGCTTCAGGCGGAGTTTCTTCAGAAAGCCGGTGTGCAGCTCGGTCAGATCCAGCAGCCTCGGGAACATGCGCTCCAAATTGAGATGATTAAAATGCTTTTGGAGGCTTTCGACGAAAACCTTCTGCATGACTAGTAGGGTTTGGCAGTGATGCTTCTCCGTCATTATAAATTCGTAGATGTGTTCTTGACGTTTAACCTGAAAGAGGGTAGATTGTGATGAAGCTGATTCGGTAGATAAAGAAAGAGAGCTTTACCTGTTTATCTTTGAGTGACTTGACTATCTCCTTCGGTACGCTTGGGCTCCACGAGTCGTGCTCATCGATGGCGACCCCTAGGATGGCTTCTGCACCGAGATCGTGCGGTCCGATCGGCGTTTCGTGCAGGAACTCGTCCCGTATCAGCGGAGTATCGTCCGAATAGCTGCAAGGGAATCGTCGGTTTGCAAACAAAGAACAAAATGCATACAGTCATAAACCATAAACCGCATAACTCAAACCGAACCAACGAACAGTCAAACCAAATCGACACCGCACGCAGTAGTAGGCCTTGAGTTTAAAACAACGCAACACGGGGTCGCCCTACATGGACGACCCCTGCTTCTTCGCTACGCTTGCTTAGATCAACACTGATTACTTGCTTTTCGTTTTTTAACTGCGACTACGTTAGATTGTTTTTTTATTTAAAATTTAAACAGTGGTTCATTTAGTTAAAGTAACGAAAAAATCAAACATTGAAAAAACAATAAACAAGAGAAGAAAAGTAGCATGCAATATTCCGTTACAAATGGATCATTTAGCGTTCCTATATCAAAATTAAAAATTGATATAAAATATAAAAAAACGATTTAGCTAAACCAAAGAGTGAACTTATGCAACTCATGAGACAAAACTCAATGAAAATGAGTAGGACGAAATGGTTTACTCGAGTTGAAATTTCATAAAATAGTGAGAGAAATCAAAACGTAGCATTTGCTCTCCAAAAGAACCTCAACCGAAGCAATTTTGCTCTCTTCTGAGGGCAGAAAGAGAGCGCGAGGAAATCGAAGATCAGTCTCTAAACTCATTTGCCAGTGTTTACAGTTTTCTAACCCAGCCGACGAGGTATTTTTTGTGTTATATTCATCTGTATTTTCTTTGTGCGGGTGATTTCATTTAAAAACGTTTATAAACAAAAAATAAATAAAACAGAAACACAAACCAAAAACGAAAATGAAATGTTTTTTTTTTCGTTCTTCATCAAACAAATACTCACTTTGAGTTGTCATTATGCATGTTGCCATCGTAATAGTCTCTACCTTGATCGTCGTGGTGCGAGGAACTGTGGCTAAAGGCAAGCGAAAAAAGAAGGAAACAAATTAAAGAAAAGAATAAACAAAATTAAAAATGAAAAACAAAGAAGAAGAAGGTACACGAGCGAGTTTAAAACCGATAATATGTTTCGAGAAAAAAAACCTAGTGCTAATAAAGTAGAGTAGTCCACTAGTAGTTGAGAGGGGAAAACGAGGAAACGCAATAACGTTTTGCTGTTTTTTTTCTCTGTAATTTAATCTGTACAAATAATGTTTCCGGTGATAGATTCACTGACGTGTTTGTGAGATTCCACCCATCGCTGGGTGGAACCGAACTTAAGCTAAAACATTTTACAAAACACAAAATCGAGAACACAAACCGGCTTGTACGTTGAAAAGAGAGTAAAATAATTATAACATCCTTTTTTTTCGAAAGATTCAACATTAAAACAACGAAAACAAATAGACTCAAACAACGTAGAAAATGTTTTGTTTTCAAAATCATAAAAAACTAAATTATTCAACGGTTAATGTGTGAGACATTTTCTGTCTCGTGAAGAAATGTACAGAAAGTTCCGAAACGTTGTCTACGAATCAGTGTGGGGAGCAGGGTTTCCGAAAAGTATTTGAACAGTATTTAGTAGTGTCGGTGAAATGTCGAAAGTATTTCGAAGGGTTCGCTAATAGAGTACAGTTTCTCGCGAAAAATGCTTGATAGGAGGAACTTAATTTACACAGAAGTTGGTGCAATTTGAAAGAAGGGGTTCGAAACGGGTGCTAGCAAAGCGCAAAGTTCGAAGTAATAGAGTTGAAAGTGTAACGGTTGACGAATCTTGCTGAAGAGAGAGAGAGAATTGCTACTGAACGACAGAGAAAGAAAAGACGACCTAAATCCTTAATTCAGACTGCGTTTTTAAAGAGACAAATTCCACATGTTTTAATAACGGAAAAATAATCTGTTTAATCGATTTCTCTAGAAATTCGAAATCAGGATCCTGCATCAGAATTTAGAAACGTTTTAGTGTTTAAACACGGAATACATTTTGAAAATTCCAAATCAGAAATAAAAATTAGAATCCATTTCCATAATTCAAAAATCAAATCCGGAATCAAAGTTTTTAATTATAATTGAGAATCAGAATCCATCTCCAGAAATCAAACTAAGAATCTGTTTTTAATTTAAAATCTAAATTCAGAAATAGAGTTCTCATTGAGAATTTAGAATTAGAATACACAACTCCAGAGTTATAAATGTAACATCAGAATCCATCTCCAGTATTCTAAATCAAAATTTTACTTAAGAATTAATAAACAGAACCAGCATTAAAAAAAAATTATCTAAATATCGAATCATGATATATTTCCAAAGTTTACTGAATTAAAAGATATATGTTTCCTAAATTTTGAAAAAAAAAACAAATCCCAACCATTATTTAAAATACAAATACAAATTTAGAACCAGATTCCATCTCCGAAAACCAAAGTAAGATCTGAAGTCAAAAGTAGAAATATTTGGAATAAAGGCTAAGAACCAGTCTCAAGAAATAAAACTCAGATCCTAACTATAGAATCTCAGAGGCAGAATCCATTTCCAGATTTTAAAATCGAAATCCAAAAACAAGAATTCAAAATTTGAATGCAAAATTAGAATTGACATTAGTTTAAAAAAATTATAATCTAGAAACAACTTTGGAATGTGAATTTTTAAATCAATTCCAACAGGGAAATTTTTCAGTTCATAAAGCAAAACGACTACACGGAGAAAAAGTCGAATAGTTTTTGCGACCGCTTTCAAATGTCAAAAATAATTTAGCCGATCGA
>NC_073693.1:16229122-16238926 GCF_029784155.1 Uranotaenia lowii
CGCGCCCTGGGAAATTCGAATCACAGTGGGACGAACGAAACGGAATTGAAGTTTGAAGTTTGATGAATCGCTGACTAACGGGTGTGTTGCCAATATTTTGCGCACGAACATCAAAGACCGGATCTTGGGACCGTAATTGATTGAGCGATTAAAAAAAAGCAGTAGAAGCAGTAATGAACTGTTTGCTCGAAAGCAGGCGACAAAATGTTGGCACCACCGATTGCTCGCCTATTTTGGCGACCGGCATTGATAATGATTTCTCATGGCTTTTGACCGGTTGATGGCCATCAAATGTCAATCAATTAGGCTCCGGAATTTTGTTGAGGAAATGTGCGAGTAAATGGGGTTTCTTTTCTTTCTTTGAGTTAGCCGCTGAATTGAAAACATGGTTTCGATATTTCCTCAAAAGTGATTCAACGAAAAACTTAAAGAAATTTAGTAGCGTCCAATACCAGGGGGCTCAAAAGAGCTTTTTATGGTGGGGCAGTGTGTTCATCTGCTACAACAAAAAAAAAACTTATTAGTTTCTGAATTTGGTTGAAAAACTTGGTATGTTATTAAAATTGTGATTATGCACTCGCCTCAATTTAAACGATTTTAGAATAGAAATAGTGCACTTGAAGTAGGCATTGGATTTTTTTAGCCAAAGATTAGATCGCTTCGATTAGCTTTAAGATTAGAATGACTTTGACTTTTGAATAGTCTTAGAATAAATTATTTCCAGTTTCCTCTGTAGAGTATAGTACTACTGCGGACGTCATGAATCTTCAGGAAGTTGGAAGTCAGGGTTCAGTTTGACTTGTTTTCCTGTGTATCCCCTTATGAAGTATATGGAAAATTCTTAACAAAAATGACACAAGAGAATACAACAGAAAATAATTCTTCAAGAGTGCAGATTACTTAAAATTTCTCTATTTTTTAAGTTTGGCGCAGCTTCTTTTTGAACATATCAATATAATTAATTCATCATCACACTAATTGTGTATTCTAAATTGATAAAAAGGTGAAGTTTTAGCTTCATTATTTTATTTATCGTAAGGTGATCACATCTAAGTGCTGGAGGCAAACCTTTTTTAAAAATTTTCTGAAATAGTTTAGAATATCCTTTTCTGGATCGTTGGATTAATTGCAAGCAAAATCATACGAATCATTTATCCTTTGTTTGAAAACTCGTGTCTAATTAAAAATATTGATTTCAAATGGAAGCAGCATAAAACAAACTATTCAACTTTTACTAATCATTCCAAATAAAGTACAACTGAGTAGTTTTTTTTTTTAAGTTTTATTAACGACACTTTACCATCCTTATGGCATTCGTGTCGAAAAAAACAACTGAGTAGTGATTATCATTTTTGTCTGCTTTCTTTAAATAAATGTCATCCTAATAGTGACACATTGACAAAATAAATTGACTACATCTTCCTGTTAATCGGAAGTTGAATATTTTTCCAGTTTCGAAATTTTCAAAATGGGTACTTATTTGTCGGAAATATTTTATTGAACCTCAAGTTTAGTTCATTCATCATAAACTGCCAAATGCAGGACATCTCATAACTCCACCGCTTCAATGAAAAGATGTCACTTTTGTCATTTTTGTCATTTTTGTCCTTTTTTGTCATTTTTGTCATTTTTGTCATTTTTGTCATTTTTGTAATTTTTGTAATTTTTGTAATTTTTGTAATTTTTGTAATTTTTCTAATTTTTGTAATTTTTGTCATTTTTGTAATTTTTGTAATTTTTTGTAATTTTTGTAATTTTTGCAATTTTTGTAATTTTTGTAATTTTTGTAATTTTTGTAATTTTTGTAATTTTTGTAATTTTTGTAATTTTTGTAATTTTTGTAATTTTTGTAATTTTTGTAATTTTTGTAATTTTTGTAATTTTTGTAATTTTTGTAATTTTTGTAATTTTTGTAATTTTTGTAATTTTTGTAATTTTTGTAATTTTTGTAATTTTTGTAATTGTTGTAATTTTTGTAATTTTTGTAATTTTTGTAATTTTTGTAATTTTTGTAATTTTTGTAATTTTTGTAATTTTTGTAAATTTTGTAATTTTTGTAATTTTTGTAATTTTTGTCATTTTTGTAATTTTTGTAGTTTTTGTAATTTTTGTAATTTTTGTAATTTTTGTAATTTTTGTAATTTTTGTATTTTTTGTAATTTTTGTAATTTTTGTAATTTTTGTCATTTTTGTAATTTTTGTAATTTTTGTAATTTTTGTAATTTTTAATTTTTGTAATTTTTGTAATTTTTGTAATTTTTGTAATTTTTGAAATTTTTGTAATTTTTGTAATTTTTGTAATTTTTGTAATTTTTGTAATTTTTGTAATTTTTGTAATTTTTGTCATTTTTGTAATTTTTGTAATTTTTGTAATTTTTGTAATTTTTGTAATTTTTGTAATTTTTGTAATTTTTGTAATTTTTTTAATTTTTTTAATTTTTATAATTTTTGTTATTTTCAAGTTTTTGTAATTTTGTCATTTTTGTCATTTTTGTCATTTTTGTCATTTTTGTCATTTTTGTCATTTTTGTCATTTTTGTCATTTTTGTCATTTTTGTCATTTTTGTCATTTTTGTCATTTTTGTCATTTTTGTCATTTTTGTCATTTTTGTCATTTTTGTCATTTTTGTCATTTTTGTCATTTTTGTCATTTTTGCCATTTTTGCCATTTTTGTCATTTTTGTCATTTTTGTCATTTTTGTCATTTTTGTCATTTTTGTCATTTTTGTCATTTTTGTCATTTTTGTCATTTTTGTCATTTTTGTCATTTTTGTCATTTTTGTCATTTTTGTCATTTTTGTCATTTTTGTCATTTTTGTCATTTTTGTCATTTTTGTCATTTTTGTCATTTTTGTCATTTTTGTCATTTTTGTCATTTTTGTCATTTTTGTCATTTTTGTCATTTTTGTCATTTTTGTCATTTTTGTCATTTTTGTCATTTTTGTCATTTTTGTCATTTTTGTCATTTTTGTCATTTTTGTCATTTTTGTCATTTTTGTCATTTTTGTCATTTTTGTCATTTTTGTCATTTTTGTCATTTTTGTCATTTTTGTCATTTTTGTCATTTTTGTCATTTTTGTCATTTTTGTCATTTTTGTCATTTTTGTCATTTTTGTCATTTTTGTCATTTTTGTCATTTTTGTCATTTTTGTCATTTTTGTCATTTTTGTCATTTTTGTCATTTTTGTCATTTTTGTCATTTTTGTCATTTTTGTCATTTTTGTCATTTTTGTCATTTTTGTCATTTTTGTCATTTTTGTCATTTTTGTCATTTTTGTCATTTTTGTCATTTTTGTCATTTTTGTCATTTTTGTCATTTTTGTCATTTTTGTCATTTTTGTCATTTTTGTCATTTTTGTCATTTTTGTCATTTTTGTCATTTTTGTCATTTTTGTCATTTTTGTCATTTTTGTCATTTTTGTCATTTTTGTCATTTTTGTCATTTTTGTCATTTTTGTCATTTTTGTCATTTTTGTCATTTTTGTCATTTTTGTCATTTTTGTCATTTTTGTCATTTTTGTCATTTTTGTCATTTTTGTCATTTTTGTCATTTTTGTCATTTTTGTCATTTTTGTCATTTTTGTCATTTTTGTCATTTTTGTCATTTTTGTCATTTTTGTCATTTTTGTCATTTTTGTCATTTTTGTCATTTTTGTCATTTTTGTCATTTTTGTCATTTTTGTCTTTTTTGTCATTTTTGTCATTTTTGTCATTTTTGTCATTTTTGTCATTTTTGTAATTTTTGTAATTTTTGTAATTTTTGTTATTTTTGTAATTTTTGTAATTTTTGTAATTTTTGTAATTTTTGTAATTTTTGTAATTTTTGTAATTTTTGTAATTTTTGTAATTTTTGTAATTTTTGTAATTTTTGTAATTTTTGTAATTTTTGTAATTTTTTTTAATTTTTATAATTTTTGTTATTTTCAAGTTTTTGTAATTTTGTCATTTTTGTCATTTTTGTCATTTTTGTCATTTTTGTCATTTTTGTCATTTTTGTCATTTTTGTCATTTTTGTCATTTTTGTCATTTTTGTAATTTTTGTAATTTTTGTCATTTTTGTCATTTTTGCCAATTTTGCCATTTTTGTCATTTTTGTCATTTTTGTCATTTTTGTCATTTTTGTCATTTTTGTCATTTTTGTCATTTTTGTCATTTTTGTCATTTTTGTCATTTTTGTCATTTTTGTCATTTTTGTCATTTTTGTCATTTTTGTCATTTTTGTCATTTTTGTCATTTTTGTCATTTTTGTCATTTTTGTCATTTTTGTCATTTTTGTCATTTTTGTCATTTTTGTCATTTTTGTCATTTTTGTCATTTTTGTCATTTTTGTCATTTTTGTCATTTTTGTCATTTTTGTCATTTTTGTCATTTTTGTCATTTTTGTCATTTTTGTCATTTTTGTCATTTTTGTCATTTTTGTCATTTTTGTCATTCTTGTCATTCTTGTCATTTTTGTCATTTTTGTCATTTTTGTCATTTTTGTCATTTTTGTCATTTTTGTCATTCTTGTCATTTTTGTCATTTTTGCCATTTTTGTCATTTTTGTCATTTTTGTCATTTTTGTCATTTTTGTCATTTTTATCATTTTTGTCATTTTTGTCATTTTTGTCATTTTTGTCATTTTTGTCATTTTTGTCATTTTTGTCATTTTTGTCATTTTTGTCATTTTTGTCATTTTTGTCATTTTTGTCATTTTTGTCATTTTTGTCATTTTTGTCATTTTTGTCATTTTTGTCATTTTTGTCATTTTTGTCATTTTTGTCATTTTTGTCATTTTTGTCATTTTTGTCATTTTTGTCATTTTTGTCATTTTTGTCATTTTTGTCATTTTTGTCATTTTTGTCATTTTTGTCATTTTTGTCATTTTTGTCATTTTTGTCATTTTTGTCATTTTTGTCATTTTTGTCATTTTTGTCATTTTTGTCATTTTTGTCATTTTTGTCATTTTTGTCATTTTTGTCATTTTTGTCATTTTTGTCATTTTTGTTATTTTTGTCATTTTTGTTATTTTTGTCATTTTTGTCATTTTTGTCATTTTTGTCATTTTTGTCATTTTTGTCATTTTTGTCATTTTTGTCATTTTTGTCATTTTTGTCATTTATGTCACTTTTGTCATTTATGTCATTTTTGTCATTTTTGTCATTTTTGTCATTTTTGTCATTTTTGTCATTTTTGTCATTTTTGTCATTTTTGTCATTTTTGTCATTTTTGTCATTTTTGTCATTTTTGTCATTTTTGTCATTTTTGTCATTTTTGTCATTTTTGTCATTTTTGTCATTTTTGTCATTTTTGTCATTTTTGTCATTTTTGTCATTTTTGTCATTTTTGTCATTTTGTCATTTTTGTCATTTTGTCATTTTTGTCATTTTTGTCATTTTTGTCATTTTTTGTCATTTTTGTCATTTTTGTCATTTTGTCATTTTTGTCATTTTTGTCATTTTTGTCATTTTTGTCATTTTTGTCATTTTTGTCATTTTTGTCATTTTTGTCATTTTTGTCATTTTTGTCATTTTTGTCATTTTTGTCATTTTTGTCATTTTTGTCATTTTTGTCATTTTTGTCATTTTTGTCATTTTTGTCATTTTTGTCATTTTTGTCATTTTTGTCATTTTGTCATTTTTGTCATTTTTGTCATTTTTTGTCATTTTTGTCATTTTTGTCATTTTTGTCATTTTTGTCATTTTTGTCATTTTTTGTCATTTTTGTTATTTTTGTCATTTTTGTTATTTTTGTCATTTTTGTCATTTTTGTCATTTTTGTCATTTTTGTCATTTTTATCATTTTTGTCATTTTTGTCATTTTTGTCATTTTTGTCATTTTTGTCATTTTTGTCATTTTTGTCATTTTTGTCATTTTTGTCATTTTTGTCATTTTTGTCATTTTTGTCATTTTTGTCATTTTTGTCATTTTTGTCATTTTTGTCATTTTTGTCATTTTTGTCATTTTTGTCATTTTTGTCATTTTTGTCATTTTTGTCATTTTTGTCATTTTTGTCATTTTTGTCATTTTTGTCATTTTTGTCATTTTTGTCATTTTTGTCATTTTTGTCATTTTTGTCATTTTTGTCATTTTTGTCATTTTTGTCATTTTTGTCATTTTTGTCATTTTTGTCATTTTTGTCATTTTTGTCATTTTTGTCATTTTTGTCATTTTTGTCATTTTTGTCATTTTTGTCATTTTTGTCATTTTTGTCATTTTTGTCATTTTTGTCATTTTTGTCATTTTTGTCATTTTTGTCATTTTTGTCATTTTTGTCATTTTTGTCATTTTTGTCATTTTTGTCATTTTTGTCATTTTTGTCATTTTTGTCATTTTTGTCATTTTTGTCATTTTTGTCATTTTTGTCATTTTTGTCATTTTTGTCATTTTTGTCATTTTTGTCATTTTTGTCATTTTTGTCATTTTTGTCATTTTTGTCATTTTTGTCATTTTTGTCATTTTTGTCATTTTTGTCATTTTTGTCATTTTTGTCATTTTTGTCATTTTTGTCATTTTTGTCATTTTTGTCATTTTTGTCATTTTTGTCATTTTTGTCATTTTTGTCATTTTTGTCATTTTTGTCATTTTTGTCATTTTTGTCATTTTTGTCATTTTTGTCATTTTTGTCATTTTTGTCATTTTTGTCATTTTTGTCATTTTTGTCATTTTTGTCATTTTTGTCATTTTTGTCATTTTTGTCATTTTTGTCATTTTTGTCATTTTTGTCATTTTTGTCATTTTTGTCATTTTTGTCATTTTTGTCATTTTTGTCATTTTTGTCATTTTTGTCATTTTTGTCATTTTTGTCATTTTTGTCATTTTTGTCATTTTTGTCATTTTTGTCATTTTTGTCATTTTTGTCATTTTTGTCATTTTTGTCATTTTTGTCATTTTTGTCATTTTTGTCATTTTTGTCATTTTTGTCATTTTTGTCATTTTTGTCATTTTTGTCATTTTTGTCATTTTTGTCATTTTTGTCATTTTTGTCATTTTTGTCATTTTTGTCATTTTTGTCATTTTTGTCATTTTTGTCATTTTTGTCATTTTTGTCATTTTTGTCATTTTTGTCATTTTTGTCATTTTTGTCATTTTTGTCATTTTTGTCATTTTTGTCATTTTTGTCATTTTTGTCATTTTGTCATTTTTGTCATTTTTGTCATTTTTGTCATTTTTGTCATTTTTGTCATTTTTGTCATTTTTGTCATTTTTGTCATTTTTGTCATTTTTGTCATTTTTGTCATTTTTGTCATTTTTGTCATTTTTGTCATTTTTGTCATTTTTGTCATTTTTGTCATTTTTGTCATTTTTGTCATTTTTGTCATTTTTGTCATTTTTGTCATTTTTGTCATTTTTGTCATTTTTGTCATTTTTGTCATTTTTGTCATTTTTGTCATTTTTGTCATTTTTGTCATTTTTGTCATTTTTGTCATTTTTGTCATTTTTGTCATTTTTGTCATTTTTGTCATTTTTGTCATTTTTGTCATTTTTGTCATTTTTGTCATTTTTGTCATTTTTGTCATTTTTGTCATTTTTGTCATTTTTGTCATTTTTGTCATTTTTGTCATTTTTGTCATTTTTGTCATTTTTGTCATTTTTGTCATTTTTGTCATTTTTGTCATTTTGTCATTTTTGTCATTTTTGTCATTTTTGTCATTTTTGTCATTTTTGTCATTTTTGTCATTTTTGTCATTTTTGTCATTTTTGTCATTTTTGTCATTTTTGTCATTTTTGTCATTTTTGTCATTTTTTGTCATTTTTGTCATTTTTGTCATTTTTGTCATTTTTGTCATTTTTGTCATTTTGTCATTTTTGTCATTTTTGTCATTTTTGTCATTTTCATTTTGTCATTTTTGTCATTTTTGTCATTTTTGTCATTTTTGTCATTTTTGTCATTTTTGTCATTTTTGTCATTTTTGTCATTTTTGTCATTTTTGTCATTTTTGTCATTTTTGTCATTTTTGTCATTTTAGTCATTTTTGTCATTTTTGTCATTTTTGTCATTTTTGTCATTTTTGTCATTTTTGTCATTTTTGTCATTTTTGTCATTTTTGTCATTTTTGTCATTTTTGTCATTTTTGTCATTTTTGTCATTTTTGTCATTTTTGTCATTTTTGTCATTTTGTCATTTTTGTCATTTTTGTCATTTTTGTCATTTTTGTCATTTTTGTCATTTTTGTCATTTTTGTCATTTTTGTCATTTTTGTCATTTTTGTCATTTTTGTCATTTTTGTCATTTTTGTCATTTTTGTCATTTTTGTCATTTTTGTCATTTTTGTCATTTTTGTCATTTTTGTCATTTTTGTCATTTTTGTCATTTTTGTCATTTTTGTCATTTTTGTCATTTTTGTCATTTTTGTCATTTTTGTCATTTTTGTCATTTTTGTCATTTTTGTCATTTTTGTCATTTTTGTCATTTTTGTCATTTTTGTCATTTTTGTCATTTTTGTCATTTTTGTCATTTTTGTCATTTTTGTCATTTTTGTCATTTTTGTCATTTTTGTCATTTTTGTCATTTTTGTCATTTTTGTCATTTTTGTCATTTTTGTCATTTTTGTCATTTTTGTCATTTTTGTCATTTTTGTCATTTTTGTCATTTTTGTCATTTTTGTCATTTTTGTCATTTTTGTCATTTTTGTCATTTTTGTCATTTTTGTCATTTTTGTCATTTTTGTCATTTTTGTCATTTTTGTCATTTTTGTCATTTTTGTCATTTTTGTCATTTTTGTCATTTTTGTCATTTTTGTCATTTTTGTCATTTTTGTCATTTTTTGTCATTTTTGTCATTTTTGTCATTTTTGTCATTTTTGTCATTTTTGTCATTTTTGTCATTTTTGTCATTTTTGTCATTTTTGTCATTTTTGTCATTTTTGTCATTTTTGTCATTTTTGTCATTTTTGTCATTTTTGTCATTTTTGTCATTTTTGTCATTTTTGTCATTTTTGTCATTTTTGTCATTTTTGTCATTTTTGTCATTTTTGTCATTTTTGTCATTTTTGTCATTTTTGTCATTTTTGTCATTTTTGTCATTTTTGTCATTTTTGTCATTTTTGTCATTTTTGTCATTTTTGTCATTTTTGTCATTTTTGTCATTTTTGTCATTTTTGTCATTTTTGTCATTTTTGTCATTTTTGTCATTTTTGTCATTTTTGTCATTTTTGTCATTTTTGTCATTTTTGTCATTTTTGTCATTTTTGTCATTTTTGTCATTTTGTCATTTTTGTCATTTTTGTGTTTCTTTTTTCTCTTTCTTCCTTCTTCTTTCTTCTTTCTTCTTTCTTCTTTTTTCTTTCTTCTTTCTTCTTTCTTCTTTCTTCTTTCTTCTTTCTCTTCTTCTTCTTCTTTCTTCTTTCTTCTTTCTTCTTTCTTCTTTCTTCTTTCTTCTTCTTCTTCTTTCTTCTTTCTTCTTTCTTCTTTCTTCTTTCTTCTTTCTTCTTCTTCTTTCTTCTTTCTTCTTTCTTCTTTCTTCTTTCTTCTTTCTTCTTTCTTCTTTCTTCTTTTTTTTATCTGTGGAAGATTAAACCTGATATCCTACATTTTATATGTTTGCTTGTTTAATGTTAATCTGTATTTTTCTTCCAAACTGTCATGCAACGGTAAGGTTATGTTCACCGTTTCAATGATGTATTTTGTTTGTTCTACAGCAGCTTTGAATGCCATAATTCATTTGCTTAATCTGTACCGTAACCGAAACAAATCGCACGGTTATTGACAAATTATCCGCAACATTTTCGCATAAGCTATGGTGTCTCCCCAATCTCCTGTTACCAATCCAACCGACAGCTTCCTACATGGTGCATCTCATTAAGCGGTAGTCGGATCAGCACT
>NC_073693.1:16239426-16242436 GCF_029784155.1 Uranotaenia lowii
TAAATTTTGTAAATTTTGTAAATTTTGTAAATTTTGTAAATTTTGTAAATTTTGTAAATTTTGTAAATTTTGTAAATTTTGTAAATTTTGTAAATTTTGTAAATTTTGTAAATTTTGTAAATTTTGTAAATTTTGTAAATTTTGTAAATTTTGTAAATTTTGTAAATTTTGTAAATTTTGTAAATTTTGTAAATTTTGTAAATTTTGTAAATTTTGTAAATTTTGTAAATTTTGTAAATTTTGTAAATTTTGTAAATTTTGTAAATTTTGTAAATTTTGTAAATTTTGTAAATTTTGTAAATTTTGTAAATTTTGTAAATTTTGTAAATTTTGTAAATTTTGTAAATTTTGTAAATTTTGTAAATTTTGTAAATTTTGTAAATTTTGTAAATTTTGTAAATTTTGTAAATTTTGTAAATTTTGTAAATTTTGTAAATTTTGTAAATTTTGTAAATTTTGTAAATTTTGTAAATTTTGTAAATTTTGTAAATTTTGTAAATTTTGTAAATTTTGTAAATTTTGAAAATTTTGTACATTTTGAAAATTTTGTAAATTTTGTAAATTTTGTAAATTTTGTAAATTTTGTAAATTTTGTAAATTTTGTAAATTTTGTAAATTTTGTAAATTTTGTAAATTTTGTAAATTTTGTAAATTTTGTAAATTTTGTAAATTTTGTAAATTTTGTAAATTTTGTAAATTTTGTAAATTTTGTAAATTTTGTAAATTTTGTAAATTTTGTAAATTTTGTAAATTTTGTAAATTTTGTAAATTTTGTAAATTTTGTAAATTTTGTAAATTTTGTAAATTTTGTAAATTTTGTAAATTTTGTAAATTTTGTAAATTTTGGAAATTTTGTAAATTTTGTAAATTTTGTAAATTTTGTAAATTTTGTAAATTTTGTAAATTTTGTAAATTTTATAAATTCTGTAAATTTTGTAAATTTAGTAAATTTTGTAAATTTTGTAAATTTTGTAAATTTTGTAAATTTTGTAAATTTTGTAAATTTTGTAAATTTTGTAAATTTTGTAAATTTTGTAAATTGTGGTTTTGTGGTTTTGGTTATTTTTGTCATTTTTGTCATTTTTGTCATTTTTGTCATTTTTGTCATTTTTGTCATTTTTGTCATTTTTGTCATTTTTGTCATTTTTGTCATTTTTGTCATTTTTGTCATTTTTGTCATTTTTGTCATTTTTGTCATTTTTGTCATTTTTGTCATTTTTGTCATTTTTGTCATTTTTGTCATTTTTGTCATTTTTGTCATTTTTGTCATTTTTGTCATTTTTGTCATTTTTGTCATTTTTGTCATTTTTGTCATTTTTGTCATTTTTGTCATTTTTGTCATCTCTGTCATTTTTGTCATTTTTGTCATCTCTGTCATCTCTGTCATTTTTGTCATTTTTGTCATTTTTGTCATTTTTGTCATTTTTGTCATTTTTGTCATTTTTGTCATTTTTGTCATTTTTGTCATTTTTGTCATTTTTGTCATTTTTGTCATTTTTGTCATTTTTGTCATTTTTGTCATTTTTGTCATTTTTGTCATTTTTGTCATTTTTGTCATTT
The DNA here is from genome assembly GCF_029784155.1 of Uranotaenia lowii. NCBI lineage: Eukaryota > Metazoa > Arthropoda > Insecta > Diptera > Culicidae > Uranotaenia > Uranotaenia lowii. The sequence continues at coordinate 16,240,987 of NC_073693.1, forward strand.
TTGTCATTTTTGTCATTTTTGTCATTTTTGTCATTTTTGTCATTTTTGTCATTTTTGTCATTTTTGTCATTTTTGTCATTTTTGTCATTTTTGTCATTTTTTGTCATTTTTGTCATTTTTGTCATTTTTGTCATTTTTGTCATTTTTGTCATTTTTGTCATTTTTGTCATTTTTGTCATTTTTGTCATTTTTGTCATTTTTGTCATTTTTGTCATTTTTGTCATTTTTGTCATTTTTGTCATTTTTGTCATTTTGTCATTTTTGTCATTTTTGTCATTTTTGTCATTTTTGTCATTTTTGTCATTTTTGTCATTTTTGTCATTTTTGTCATTTTTGTCATTTTTGTCATTTTTGTCATTTTTGTCATTTTTGTCATTTTTGTCATTTTTGTCATTTTTGTCATTTTTGTCATTTTTGTCATTTTTGTCATTTTTGTCATTTTTGTCATTTTTGTCAGTTTTGCGTAATTTGTGTGTCATTTTTGTACCATTTTTGAATCATTTATGTGTTATTTTTGTGTCATTTTTGTGTCAGTTTTTGTCATTTTGGTGACATTTTTGTGTCATTTTTGTGTCATTTTTGTGTCATTTTTGGGTAATTTTTGTGTCATCATTGTCATTTTTGATGTTTATGTCATTCTTGTGTTATTTTTTTTTGTTATTTTTGCGTCATTTGTGTGTCATTTTTGTATCAGTTTTGTACCATTTTTTTTTATCATTTATTGTATTATTTTTGTACCATTTTTGTCAATTTTGTATCATTTTTGTAATATTTTTGTGTCATTTTTGTGTCATTTCTGTGTCATTTTTGTGTCGTTTTTGTGTCGTTTTTGTGTCATTTTTGTGTCATTTTTGTGACATTTTTTGAACATTTTTGTGTCATTTTTGTGACATTTTTGTGATTTTTGTGGACAAGGTTCTTTCTGTTTTTGTTTCCTTTACAGCAGAAATTCAAATTCTTCTGTTAGAACCTATAACATTCCACTGATGATGATATACCCAAGCAACCAATAGTCCCATAAAACAGGTACAAAAACGCTTACTCAGCCTCATCATTGATATGAAGTGCGTTCTATGCAGCTCAAAATTTAAGTTCTTATTGATACTTTCAAGTTTCAAAACAAGTCTTAATGATCTTCTATTCAGCTTCCAGCGGCCTCTTAATTCAGCTTCCAATAAATCGCAAAATGAGCAAAAAAATTTCTCTCTATCTCAACTGAATCGATGGCTTCGGTTCATATCACCTTCTCTCGATTATTTACTGTGTTCTGTACCGGTGCCGCCATGATGCCACGCGCCGGATTTCAAACTCGACAAATTGCTTAATTGCTTCTTTCCTACATTTCCTACATATATCGCATCAGAATGGTCACTCAAGTACAAAATTACTTATTGAAAAAAAACTTACCCGGCCTGGGGATCGAACCCCGACCTTCGTGGTGAGAATCGAA
>NC_073693.1:16242936-16267936 GCF_029784155.1 Uranotaenia lowii
GAAAATCCTTGTCGTCTGTCATTGCTTTGAAAAGTCGTCGTGGTGAATATCCATGACTGCAGCAGGACCTACCCGACGACCATCATCAACAGGACCCAACCCAACCCTCGCACCAAAGTTGGTCTCCTTTTTCCTTCCCTGTTGGATTTCGTAACATAAAACCATCGAGCAGAAGGAAATCTTACTCACTCATACACCGGGAAAAAAGGATGGAAATCCTCGTGCCGTACGCCATTTGACTGTGTGTGAGTGATGGTGGCATTCCGTGAGGGCCTTCTGGCCCATCCTTGCGCTTGGTGTGTCATAAAAATGGACATGGACTCAGTCGGAATAAAGAGAGGAAACAGAGGAAAAAAACAGTCAAATAAAATCCTTAGCACCGAGGAGAAAAAAACATGCATTCAAGGGTGAGGCCCTCCTCGGTCGCGTTTTCCGCTTTATTGACGGGGACCATGCGAAATTATGTTTGTCTGTTGTCCGTCAGAATTCCTCGTTTCTGGGTAAGGGACCAATCCCAAAAATGAAAATTACTGAGGAAAAAAACAGAAATTCGGCGGATTTGGAGGGATGCGATCGGTCATAAAAACAGGCGCTTATCGCCTGTTGTTTCATAAGTATTTTGTTTCTTTTTTCGCTTGTGTTAAGCTTATTTCGGTCCTCTTCTGTGGAATATTTCTGATGAATAATAACGCATGGATGAAATAGGAAAAAATGGACAGTTGGTATCAGAGATGGATGCATTTGTTCAGTTTTGAATCAGATTGGAATATATTGCACACAATTTTTCTTACTACAGTTTCACTTTTATGTGGTAGAGCAAATTTTTCCTTTGATTTCCAATTGTTTAAATACGGGTCACTCCCAAATCCCGGGAAATGCTAAAATATTCTCGAGGCCAATACAATATGCTAAATTAAAAAATATTACACGATCTAAATTGAAAAAAAAAAATGGATCAGGTTGATAAAGAAAAATGATAGTTTTTTCTTGATATATGGCTTCAACCAGGGCGGATAAAAATCAATAATTGTTATGAAAAAATAAAAAAATCCGATTTATTTGATTCAAATAGAAGTTTTTATCAATAGACTGCTTTTCAAGGAAAAAAAATCTACCATCCAAAGTTTCTACCAGCATGAAATGCAGCTGAGATATTTAATTCAGTAGAATGAAAGCTGTATATCTCGCGTGAGCTTTCATCGCGTCTTATGAATTCACAGAAAACTGCTGCAAAAGTTAGCAGTACAAGTTGAAAATTTTTATCTCACATATAGAATATGTTGTCCAGACTACAAATATTCTAAATATTCTAAATGGAAAGATGTTGCGACTAGTTAATGTCCGTTTTTGTATTCTCTTTTTTTGTAATACTAGCTGACCCGGTAAACTTTGTTTTACCCGTTACTTAATAAATCGTTAGAATTGTTTAATTCATCTACACATCTTTAACTTCGTCGTGCTCTTGATTCAGTTTTCATGAAAACATCGTCTTCAAGTTGTTCGAGTTGTGTCCCACTTCTTGATGATTTTGTCTGGGAGCCCCCCTTCCATAAAAAGTAAGATTCTTGGCCCGAAAACCTCTCGTATACCCAATTTCATTCCGACCGTCCTTTTATACGTAATGGTGTTACAAAGAAAACGCCTCCATTTTTATATATAAGATAAAAAAAACTGTACTTTTAAAATTTCTAAATACATTTGAAAAATTAAAAACAAAATATGAAGATTAAAAAGATAATTTTTTTACCTTTCAGGAAGGATTTTTCTTTTCAATTAACATCTCTTACCAAGGCCGGATTAAGGGGGGGGGTCAAAAGGGGCAATTGCTCCGGCCCCCCCGAGGGAAAAAAGTGTTCATTACTTAAATCATACTACTTCAATTTCTGCAAATCTATGGAAAGAAATCAAAACTAGAAAATCGGAGTGAAAACTCGAAATATAACAACAAAGGGCCTCCGTGAAATAATATCTAGAAAAGTTTCTCAAGCTAAGGGGGCCCGCTAGAGTAAGTAGTGAAGAAATTCTCCCGCATTTTGCGGGTTGAGAATATCAAAATTTTGGTATTGAATTTTAAAATTTTCAACTCAAAATCTTGACAAAAATATTGCAAACCAAATTCGAAAAAAATAAAGACGAATATGAGGCTAAACACCTTCAATTTTCATTTTTTTTTTATCGAAACATGTAAGCTCACAGTGCTAAAAGAGAACTGAGAAGCTTTATGATAAACATTTTAGAATTTTAACCGGGCAGTATCCGGGTTAATACCGGGTATTAGCCCGGAAAATTTTATCAGCTACTGAAGCAAATATCCTGAATTCAGTATATTATTTTCCAAATGATCATTCTTAAATTATCATAAAAACGATCTAATAGTAGAGTTGCCAATATCATTTAGTGATTTTCTTAACATGAATATCTTCTTCTTCTTCTTCTTCTTCTTCTTACACCAACATGGCCAAAACTTGTATGCATCCTGGAAAATGAAAAACTTGCATTCCTCATTTTTCTTTTCAACATAGTGTCTGATACATGGAACATGCATTGCAGAAACTACTACGGCCAGGCCAACCATATGATGAAAACGCAAAAGATACAGGAACGAGGGAGGCGTGGAGATCCCTGCCAAACGCTTCTTATGATTAAATAAGTAATAAAGTGCGAATGTATTTGTAAAATTGTAATGAGGAAAATAAAATGGATTGATCTCACCCGAAACTTTCAAAGTTTGACGTCAATTCAAACAGGTAATCACATTTTTTACGTTTTCACTAAAAATCTTTCTCAGCTCTTCTCAGGTCCTTGTCAAAATTTCATTACTCTCACAGAGCCTTCATTTTCCAGATTCTTCTTACATATCAGCAATCATAGCAAGCCACAAAAAGCTCACATGTTACAACCAGAAAAAAATTGAACTCTGGGTGGTGGGGCAAATTTATGGATACTTAACTTATCACTGACATGTAACAAATTTTGTCGAAGAAACTATTTGCAACAGATTTCCGTCACTTTCAGATGCCTTTATTACTCCTTTTCAAACACTTTTCGGGGGGTTGGCCGTTAACGTGACAGAAGAATCTTGGCCGAATTCGAGCAAAACAACATAAAAAAAGACTTGTATAAACAACGGCTGATAAAACTTTTTAAATTTGCTTTCTTAAGAAGTGTAAATAACCGAAACAGATAACACTTTTAGAAGGAATAGTTTGTCTCTTAATCAGCATAAAAAAAACACTCAAGCGTTTCGAAATTTTTCAACTCCGATCACCAGCGGGACACTACATTTTTCCGGAATGAACTCTAAATGAAGTTCCTTATCAATTTTATTGAAAAAATAACCACTGGCCTTCCGGTAATCACTCCAATGATAAACCGCAGTGATGGTTGCACTTCTTCGTCGTTTAACTTTAATTTTTGTCACTAAAATTTAATTGAAACAAAACTTTTGCGGACGAAGAAAAAAAAAACGAGTGCGACTCGCACAAGGCATCGCCTCCTCATTATTTTTTTCATAACATGAATATCTCTATGTTTTTAATCTTATCTTTATCCAGATTCAATTCATTGAGATTTTCAAATCATGTGGTGTTTCTTCAGTTACCGTAGTTCAGTTTCATGGTTTTTCTGAATTTTGAGAACTCAGGATCTTTGTTTAATTAAGGTAATAAACTCATTTTGATTCCTTTTTTTTCAATGATAACTGATTCTGTGATTTAAAGCTTTTGAGCTTTGACGGCATCCAATTAAATATAAATATATTCATTCAGAATAACAATTTTATAACCATTTTTTTATCTGATGAGAATCATATTCATAAACATATTCATACATTTTCTTTTTGTGTTTCAAAGATATAAAATTGAAGTTCACTTGTGGGGAAATTTCTACTTTGGCTCTAATTGTAACTTTGAATTTTTTTTTCAAATCTAATTCATATTTTTTTTCTCAAAACTTGATTTGAAATTATGATTTAGATTTGAGACACTGAATTGTGGTTCAGAATATAACCAGATTTTTATTCTTGAATTCTTACACTCTTATATCTGTATCTCTATGTAATTTGAGTTTAATTATTATGTTTATTTTTTGAATTTTGTATTCTATGTTTTAAATCTTCATTATACTTCCCAATTGTCATGAGGTAAATATTTCCCGATGAAACAAAAATAAATAAATTTTGCATTTTTCAGCTCATATCAGAGCATTCATTTTATTTAAATTACACGTGATTAATTAGCAATTTTTATTTGAAGGTACCAAAAACTATCTTCTAGGCAGACAACATGGCTATTAGAAGACAGTATACTGAACTCATCTCCAGTTCTTTTACACGTTTGAAATATTTTGTATTCTCTGGGATAGCATTTAAAAAAACGAATCATAGGGGCCTCCCGAGAAAAATCGCCCCGGGCCCCCCGATGATTTAATCCGGCCCTGTCTCTTACCATTATATAAACTTATTTATAGAATTTAATTGATAACTCAAAGGAGAAGCATTTTGGTGCCTATGTTTCAATGATTGATTAGGTAGATTTTAGCGTCCTGAACTCGAATCTTTTGTCAAATTTGGTGGACTATCACATTTAGTTTTGGTGATATGGAATTTGAAAATGTGTCAGTTTTAAGTGAAATCAATCATTGAGAACTGATTAACTATCAAACCTTCATTTAAGAAGATATTTGATTCTGATTTTGTTTACTATACTTCATTCAATTAAGGAAAAATATTTTGATGATGATGATGCATGATCTAAAAAGTAAAGTTCAACAGTTTTTAAAAATTTAGAAAAAAAAATAATTTCATAAAGTTTAAAAATAAAACTTTATTTCATTTAACTAATTTGTTGAAACCTGCAAAGAGATTAGATTTATGCTATAATATATGCTATAATATCCAAATATCTTAAATTCAATTTGGTTCAAAACTTCTTCCAAAAATCAATATATGAGGTAAAATAGAAAACTTCTATAACTTTTTTCTCAGAACTCCAATTTAATTGAAGTCTTAAGGAAAGTTGATAATTGATTTAAAACTTTTATTTTAAATGTTATGTTTTGTTTTAACGTTTTGTCGAAAAAGTGTAGAATTTTCTTAAATAATTTTAACCTTTTTTCTAAAGTTATATCAATTAAACGAAACTTACGGGGACTCACAAACCAAATATTTTAGTTTTGCCTGAAAGTGACTCAGAAAAGAATAAATTTTCTTTTTCTGAAAAAAAAAATAGAATCACTGTTTTTTTCTTTGAAACATTTTCTAGAAACACACAAAATAACAAAAAAACGAAAATTTCAAAACAAATACAATCCAAAGACTAAAAATACTAAAAAAAAACTATAAAATAATAAAGAATGTCAAAAATAGCAAATATTACATAAATAGAAAAATAATTTAAAATAAAACAAGAAAAGTGCAAAATGCATCAAGAACATGAAATAAAATTAAAAAAAATATTGAAAATCGTCGGAAATTGTCCAAAAACAACGTTAATGATAAAAACAATAGTTTTTGTAGGACCTAATGAGTAAGAAAAAAACCCTTCGATTTTGGCAACACAAAAAGTTCGGGCGTGTTGCCAAAATCTAGCTTAGAACCTAATAACGTTTAGTTTAGTTATCACTTATCAGTTCCTATTTGGAGTAAAGATTGGATTTTAGATTGGCAGAATTTACTGCTGTTTACACTTCGAAATTCTTCTCCCATAATCGCTCGATAGGCGATAAACGATCCTGTTCTACAATCGACACCAATCAAGAAATCCAACGATGGTTTCAATTTTTCAGGGCGGCTTCAGCTTATCTACTCGGGGCGGCAGCGTCGGCTCACTTTTGTAAATAAAACTTTCAAAAATTAAACAACGCCGCGCATCAGCTTGCGTTATTAAACGGCAAAGGGGAGAGGAGGCGTTTTTCACACCGAGAAGCAGAGAAAAATTGTTCACTCCAAATTTCAATCAGTTCAAAAGCCTCGTTCCCGCTACGATTTGAACCCAAAACACACTCAGCAGAGTTGTTTCTGTTTACCTTGCAATTTATGTTCGCATACAAACATAGCCAACACAAATAGAAGACTTTTATGATTGGGGATTGTTTGTTTGGCTCAGTTTTTTTTCTCTCGATTCCAATACGCTTGCTGCTAGCTTGCAAGTCTTGCGACTATCGCCCCGAAGTTTGTTGGTAGAACTTTGTTTTGGTTTGGTGATTGTTTTCCAATGAGTGTTTTTTTTGTGTTCCTTATGTTCGCGCCTGCTTTCGTTCCTTATAAGGTTGCTTGTTTCCAACCGGCATGGATCGCATTCGGGTTGCCCCTTGGCCTATCTCCCTTGAACATGTGGACTGCTGCTGACTGGACTGTGGAAGTGGAACAACGTGTACAAATTCCTCGCTTATCAGCCACCGGAAATCGTATACGTTTTACTCTCCGGTCCCTGAAATGTACCACGAAAAAAGAACTACCGACTCATATCATCTCGTTGTGGAAGCTCTTAGCTAGGGAGATGAAAAATCTGCTCAAATAACCAACCACAAAGCGGATGAACTGTTGGAAAAATTTCAGTTCTACTACCTATTTGGCTTATTTCTACTCAAATGGAGAAGCTCTTATATCGGTCAGCGTTTTTTTTTTTCAAGCTTTTCTCTCTTTGGTGTTCCACTATTTTACGATCGGCCTTGCCTTGGGCTTGATAGAGAGACAACTAGGTCATACGTAATAACAATCGTAAATAAATGATTACATGGTCCGTGGATTATTCTGTTGGAGAAAGTTAGTTCACATAGAATGTAAGAATGTTGACAGTAAGCTACTGTCCTTGGTCTCGAAAATGTAAACTGCTCTATTAGAGATTTCAAAATTATATACCTGGGACAAAATCCCATAACAGTCAAACAGAATCCAACTAGAAGTAATTTCAACATTGATCGCACAGGAAAACTAGTTTTCCAAACGCTGAACGGTTACTGACAATCTCCGACTCAATCGACTAGGATCCGCGGCCCAGGCCATTATCAAGTTTTGTTTATTTATTCAAATCTCGTCCGGTCGAAGCTGAGTAGCTTCTACTATACTACTCCGTAACTTGCTACTGGCCACTACCCGAAGTTCGTATCAAAATTAAATCAACCAGACCAGACTTTGACAGACTGAAGCCGAGAGACGAAACGAGGGGGACACATTATTGTGATGGTTTCTGGTTTTGCCACATTTTTGGAATTCCTTTCCAATTCCGCAAAGGTTTTGATTGTTGTTGTTGACGTCGTCTTGCTGTTGTTGGTTGTATTGACGTTCATTTTTCATCCATCGGTACCCAAAGGCACCGTACCGTTTCGAATTTGGCGTTGCCTTCCGGTTTAGCCAATTTGATCGTTGCGGTGTAGCATGACCGAAGGACGTAAACAACATTTGTATACAATTCAAAACTCGTGGACTTTCAATCTACTATTGACTATGATTTGGAATCTTTTCTCGAGTATCTGAAATCTTGACTGTACACAGGATTTTCTATGAGAAAAAAAGGTTTGTATGAAGAAAAAATGTTTTTTTTTTGCATAAAGAGCTTTTGATTTTACTAGAAGCCTGTAGAGGACAGCCATGTTATACTCATTTTTTTCTAATCACAAAAATTTCCACTGAATAACTTTGCAATAAATAAAAAAACAATCGAAATTACAAAACCTAATGATGCAAAATTGCATATTGCTTGCAAAACTGTCAAGCTAGTCTACAGCTTCAGATTCTAACTGAGGAATTGGATAAAAAAAAAAGAAGACCCCAATAGCCAGACTTGTTGTTTAAAATTTTTGTTATAAACAGAACACACGAAACAGATTCATTATCTATAAGTTATGTATTTTTTTTTTGCATGAATTAAGCCCGTCATGTATAATTTGCACTTTAAACAATAACCACGAGTCTGACTCGTGGTATAAATCCGTTTCACCAACGAAAGCCAAAAATTCAATCCGAAATGAGGCATAAATGAAAGTCAGACTCTTGATGAAAAGGAGTGGCGAAATTAGTCAAAATCACGAGCCAAGCTCGTGGTATAGAATTATTATCATCATCATCAAATCGAACGAATTTTTTTTTAAATAACATTATCTAATATATTTCCCCATGTTTGGTCGGCTTCTCCAAAAAAACAAAAAGCCGGAAGAAAACAACACTGTTTTCTGTTCGGCTTCCCCGAGTGTAATCCTCATTCGCTGATCGTGCTCTATTCGTTTTCCGAGTTTACACGAGATGTAAGCGACTCGGACGGAAAGTATGAGAGTTTTGGCATCTGAGTGGGAGAAAGAGAATTCAAGCCAAGTGCGCTCTAGTGTTTCAGTCAGGGTTGCCAACCTTTTTTTTTAAACTCAGGGAACTGTTGAAATAAAAATCAGGCAAAATCAGGCTACGATATAGTAACGGAAATTTCGCTAAAAGGGATGACCTTTTTTTTTTGGTCACCGCTCCTCATTTTCTCTAATCTGTGTTGTGAGCCTACTTGGTTGAATAATTCTACTGAATCAAAGCATCAAAGCATTCGAAAGATTCCCTTTTTAAAAAAAAAAGAATTCAAGGGAACCTTTCGATTGCTTTGATTCAGCCACATTTCCGCTTTTTAACTTCAGCAATGGTACCTAATCCAGTTCTTTACTGCTTATTTTTCATCACATTCGCAAAAATCAGGCATATTTTCAAAAAGTCAGGCAAATTCAATCAAGGGCAAAGCCTCGAAAAATCAGGCAATACCTGAAAAATCAGGCACATTGGCATCTCTGTTTTCAGTCATACACCTGTGTAAAGATGCCAATCCAAAGCAACCAAAAGTTCGGATAACATTCCTCTATCAGGTTTGATCAGCTTATCGAGTATGGTAATATAACTTCTTTTCAGCTCAATTTTTAAGTAGTTAAACGAACTTTAAAGTTGACAAAAAGTTCGCATAAATCGTCAAACAACTTCTAACCAGCTTCTAAATCCACTTTATAAGCAGCATAAAAAATCGAAAAAATTACTCTTCCGCTCCTTCAATTGCCTTCTCAAGTCTGCTATTTTGATTCATATTAATCAACTATATTTGTTACTAACTCACATTACATTTAAAAAACACGTTCTTATCAAGCCTCGAACCCGAGCTCACCGCTTGAAAGTTGAGATCCATACTTATTGCCCTATATGAACATCATGAGTAGGCAACGATTTTACTCGATGTAATGATTTTCTTTAAAACGACTTTCAGGTTCTTTATTTCTACTTAATTCCCACTTTCAAGCCGTTAAAAAGTTCTTCCGGAACTTAATGTGTACTTCATATAGTTGTTTCCCAAGTAACGATATGTATTTATTTATGCAAACACGTGTTGAAGTTCGAAAAAAGTAGATTTTAGCCTTTAAATCTACTTCAAAGTTTCTATAATACGAAGTTGTTTTTGAATGCCCGTTGGAACTAATTAAAAACTTTCAAGTTTACAAAATAGTACAACAGAGACTTTTTACGAACTATTGAGCTGTACAAAAAGACTTGCAATCCTTTGATAGCTACTTGATTTTGAAAAAAATGAGAAGTACGTAACAAGTAGATTGTTTTTCTTCATACAAACTTTAAAGTTCCCAAAAAGTAGAAACATAAACCAAAACAGTACTTTAAAGCTAAAGTACTTTGGCTGAACTTGATAAAGAATGAAGTTCCATGGACCTCGAAAAAGCATTTTGAACAGCAAAAAAGTTTCACAGAACTTTTGTACAGCTATATATGAACTTATTAGTTAGTTCCTTAAGTGATATTCGAACTTTTGGTTGCTTGGGATGTGCCTGATTTTTCAGGATTTGCATGATTTTTCGATGCTTAGCCTGACAACCTGATAAGCCATTGAATTTCCCTGATTTTTGAAAATATTTCTGATTTTGCCTGATTTTTGCAAATTTAATGAAAAATGGTAAGTAAAAAATAAAAGAAATTGAAGGGAATCTTCTGATTGCTTTGATTCAGTAGAGTTATTCAAGTTATTCAAGTAGGCTCACAACATATTTTAGAGTGAAAATGTGGAACGATGACCAAATAAAAGGTCATCACTTTGACCGAAATTTTCGTTACTTTAACGTAGCCTGATTGCCTGATTTTTATTTCACCAGTTCTCTGATTTTTGAAAAAAAAATTTGGCAACTCTGCTCCCAGGCGGTGGACTCCAGAGGTGCCAGGTGTCCTGATAGATTAGGATTTGTTCTGATTTTCGAGATACCGTCCTAAATTTTAAAATTGTCCTGGTTTGTCCTGATTTTTGAAAAATATGCTATAAAATATCTCAAATGTAATTGAATTTATAGTAAAATCATCAGGATATCGAACGAATCTGTAATAAAATAGTTTACCGATAAAAATCTTCGTTTCAGATTTTATTTAAATTGTGTTTTACAGATAAACTGCAGGCGATATTCTTCTCCCCTCTGTGGCATAAATTAAGGCGTCTGGAGTACCTTTATTTCGCCTTTATTTATGCAATTTAAGCAAAACTAGTGGTGAATTGAAAATCCTGATTTTTTTCTTCATGTTGTCCTCATTTTTGACAACACCACTTGGTATCCCTGTTCCCACCACACAACGTAGAAAAAATAAAAACAATTTCTTCCCCGCTGTCAGCGTTGCCACATTCAAATCTTTACTCTTATTAAACAAAATTTTCAGACCAACGAAAAATCTGCACCCAACTGTGCACCAAAAACAAAAAAAAAATCATCAGTGAAAAAATTAGAAAAATCTGTAGATTTTTTTTAAATTTTATTTTTCTGTCGATATTTTAAATTTTTCAAAAATCAGCATTTCTCAATTACCTTAAAGGTGTTTTCAGAGCCTGGAAACTACTTTCAACTGTGTTATAATTTCTCATTAATGAGGAATTTCAAATGAATCTGAATTTTTAGTTTTTTTTTAAATGAAATATTCCATCAATATGGTTTCGTTTGTCTATTTTAAAATGCTTTTTATGGTTTATTATTTAAAAAAGTGAAATCTGTACTAATCTTAGCCAAATCCTTGAAGTCTGTCTTCTGTGCGGACGGAATCCGTACCAAAAAATAGTTAAAATATCTTTACTTTTTAAGATAAATCTGTACTTGTGGCTACCATGCCCACTGTTGTTTGCTGTTTACTACACTGTGTTTAGATTTTTTTTCTTGCAGAAATATCTATCAAAGGGGACGTTCGTAGCAGAGGTGCCATGTGGTTTCATCAAACAATGAGGACACCACGAAGAAAAAAATACAGGATTTTTCATGACACCAGTAGGTTGGTGGAAATAAATTGGCCCACTGTTGTTTGCTGTTTGGATTTTTTTTCTTGTTCTCATCATTTAACTACAAATTCAATTGAAATTTAGCTTTGTTTTTCAAAAATCAGAACGGTTCGAGAGTTTTTGAAAAATCAGAACGGCCTCTCGGAAATCAGGACAAATCTTGAAAAATCAGGACATCTCTGACACCTCTAGTTCGGAGAGCAGCTTTTTTTTTTCTCGTGAACGTACCAAGAAAAAAACTGTGTTAGTACTAAGATTTCTCCTTAACACAGAGCGCAATAGATTTTTCCGGAGAGGGGAATTCTCTTCTTCAGTGAATGTGTTGACAATCTCACTCTTCACAGCGTTGCCAGATTGCAAACCACTCAAGTCCGTAGGTTTGACGAAAATCTAAAAATGACTGTTTTTGGCAAAATGGAACTGGAAACCTTTTTTTTTTGGTCGTCAGGTTAAATGTTCGTTTATCCGCAGAATCCCTATAATTTTTTTGATTATCCTTAGGAAATGCTGAAAATCCCTAGATTTTGAACAGCTCCGTAGAAATGCTTAAAATCCGTAGATCTACGGAGAAATTCGTAGATCTGGCAACGCTGTTCTTCACTGCAGTGCGATTTATCTCTTCCTGAACAGTTTGAGAGGAGCAGACGAAAAAAATGGACTCTTTTTCACTAGACAAGCCGATCTAAAGTGTTTTGCCATCCATGTAGGGATTCCGCTTTTAAAGGACCTATAACATTTAGACAAACTGCACAACTTGATTTTAACGCTCTTGAATGTATAAAAAATTAAACAACAATAACAATTTTTTTTGTCTTTATTAGAGAGACTTTCAGCCTTTGGCTGGTTCGTCTCTAGGAAAAAGGCTCTTTTTACACATTTTTTTTTTCAAGTATTCTAGAATTAAGGAAATATTAAAATTCAAAATCTAAAACAAATACAAACAAAAGGCTAAAAATGACAAAAGATATCTTAAAAGAGATTTAACATGACAAAAATTTCAAAGATGAGAGAAATAACCAAAATTTCAAACATTACAAAAACAGTTTTAAATGACTTAGAACTATCAAAAATTGAAGAGAAATGGCGTTAAGAATATTAACAATGGTTTATTTTTGCACAAAAGTGCAAAAAAAAGATAAAAAACCGTTTAATTTTGGCAAGGTTCTGGCGACACAAAATTTTCGAGCTTGTTGCCAAAAAGGAAAGAGGCTTGTATAGCAAATGACAGAAAGTTCAATTGCGACATTATAACTTTCCTCATTCTATCTCACCAGTTTGTGATCTTCGGCAAAGCTATAGGATCTGCTAATCAGATACATATTTGTATAAGATTTTGTTTTACATCGCATGATAATCGAATATTGAAAAAAAAACTAAAATAAAATAAATTCTTCGAACAAATTTTTGCTAATGTCCATACAAAATTTTAAATCCTGATCTAATCTCATTTTTGAAATCTGCAAAAAAGCTATCGTCCATTTTGTCGAAAAACTAAACAAATTGGGCAAAGGCGTTTTGAATAGTTTCATTTTACACACCCTATTGCATGAGTCAGACTCCGATATGAATAATTTACGTACAAATTTGCTGTTTTAATCAGGCCAGACCCAACTACAGGGAAGCTAAAACCACGAGCCGGACTCGTGGCATAGAATTTGTGCATCAAACGAAATGCTCGAACCAGACTCGCTGATCAACACAAATTCATTAAACGAGGCAGACTCGTTGTATGAAAATATGTATGAACCAGTGACTCGTGGTATAAAATCTGTGTTATCAGCATAATTCACGACCCAGACTCGTGGTGAGATGCTTAGGCACAAATTGCCTGTTGGTATAGAGCTGTTGATACGGACACGTGATGAGAAAATTATGCTCACATTTTTTTCGCGAGTCAGACACGTTATATACAAACTGTGTCTAAAACGAAGACAACGAGTCTGTCTCGTGGTTAACAAATTTACTGTACGAGTTTTCATCTTGTCTTATGCTTATGACCGAAAATAAAATTATCATTTTGTTGCACAAGTAAGAACTTTTTTTAAACTTTTATTTTCTACCGTCAACAGATATTGTTTTCTTTCCTTTTTTAATGTTTTGTCTCTTTTTGATGTTCAATGAAAATTTTATAGTTTTTCCAAAAATAAAAAATAAGAATTTTATTTGACGGGGCAACACCTTGACCTTGAGGTTGATCGAGAAGAAAAAGCGAAACGACAACATGCGCTTGTTTTGACGGCACAGCCGAACGTACTCAACCGAAAACAACAGAACAAAAAAAAAAGGTTCATTCAGTAGAGACTATCGAAGCTCAACATGGTTCGTTGAACGGTCATTTACCATCAATGTACAATTCTATTCTTTTAGTTTTGATTTACTATCGCTTTTTCATCACCACAACAAAAAAAGCTTGTATTGCATGTTTGAGAAATGTTTTTGATGTCCCTGTTTTCATCCAATGAAACTTGAAGAAATAATACTACATTTTTATAAAACATTGGGTACAAATCTCAAATTGCCATCCCTGGTTTTAAAACACGAAAAAATCTTTGAGTTAGTTTAAGGTGTGTTTCATAAAAAAAGCACCAACAAAAGTTGAAAATGCCAAATAGTTTGAAAACCGAACACTCCCGTGGTGCATTTTTTTTTTTGCCGTGTGCTGAAACGATTTAGCAAGGTTTCGATGAACTATATTCGTTGGCACTTTACCGGATCGTAAACCAATACCAGCATCATCAGCGGAATGGAATTCATTTGCTCCGAATTCTTTTGGCTTCGTTCTGGGGTACATAGGAGGTACCATTCAGTGGATACAGCGAGAATGCGAATGGGAATCCAGGAATGTCCGAGGGTCATTGTATGGACGGTTTTCGTTTTCTAATGCATGGCGGTTTTGTCCGATTGGTTCATGCGTTTTTAGTGAGGTTAATTGAGGGTCGGAAACCGATAACTCGGAGTAGTACTTCGAGGTGCGAGAAATGTGGCACAGATTCAATTGGTTCTAAGTACTACGCCGTACTACTGCATAGAATCGTAGGAACAACGATGGCGAAAAGTGGTTGCTCGCTTTCAGTAAAATGTGTCATGATGAAAAATTGATTGCTCTCTGCTCCGTGTCTTTCGAAAGTGTGTACTTGTTGTTCTGTTAGATGCCGAAAATGGGAGAACGTTAAAAATTATATTTACAATTCAAAGTCTATTCAGCCAACCAGCTGCAAAAAGGTTAAGCCGTTCATTGCCTGGAGCAATTTCGGCCCACACTGAGTGTGAGAAGCAAATCCTGGCTGGGGACCTCCACATTCCGAAAGTTTCCGAAACTACCACCCTCAAATGGATTGCCCAAAAGTTTCAAATGGCGACGAGACGGTTTGGTAAGGAGTGAGTTAAGTACTGCTATGTGCTTTATTTGGTCCAGTAATTGTTGCAGAGGGCCAACCAAAGTCCGCAACGTGGCCCCCAGAGAGTCACATTTTGTGCAATCCGATCGAAGTTCGTGCACTTGGAATATGTTCGACTGAAGCCTTACAACAAGAAGGTCGGTAGAAGGTGCACTTCTTATTCACTCTAACGTCCAACGATAGAAACAGAGAGAAAATTAAAACCAGTTCAGCACCAAACGATTGGCTTGAACCAAGAAAGGCAAACTGCAGCAGCTGATTATTACGATGATGATGGTAGCAATTTCTTACATGTTTGCTATATGTATGGCACAACAAGCGGCAATTTGAATCGGACAAAAATGGCTGCTTCTATTGAGACGGAAGGTTGTACTTTAAATCCCCTAGCCTTCGACAAGTGAGGATCAAGGGTTCCGGCGAGGGGTAGGTCAGTGTGCAAATCTCCGGTCTCCGGTGCCATATCTCTGGCAAGATCAAGCCGATTTAATTTGTCAGGTTCAACGTTCACCAACTTTAGCTAGTTACTAGCTCTTTAAACTTCGTCGTAGCCAGCAGCCAGCCGTGGGATTGATTCCGTCTGATTATTTGAACACTTGTGACCGGGCTTAAGCCCCCTTCCATCCCCTTCACCATTCTGTTTGAAATCGACGGACCTTGAAGCGTTTTCTGTTTGACTAGCTAGCTAAGCTACAGGTCAGCAGCTAAGAATGGCATGTGAATGAATCGTCGTGGAGACCACTAACGGTGTGTCTAATTGCTGTCAATGGTGGCTTATTTTGGTTGCCCTCTCTCAAGAAGGTTTGTTTGAAGGAGTTTTGACGCTGCCGTGTTGTGAAATTGTGATCAAAATTGAACTTAAAGCATTTGAGTAAAGAGATACAAATAATCAGTTCTGGTTAGTTAATTTTTTATTATTTTTTTTAAATTATATTTTTTAAGTTTTCGGTGTCTAAGATTCATCTTTTAAAATCAAGAATGTTACTATGCTAAGAACCAGGCAAAAAGTGTTTCTGAATAAGAATTGTTAAGCTTCAAACAGAGTTTTCTTAAACTCTTTGAGAAGAAGAAGAAATGAATTCGTGCTATAAATTTAATAGTAAATCGCGAGTCTGCATAATTGCTTGTGTTTAATTTCTCCTCAGGATTCTCAAGTCACACTCGTGATTTTCACTTACAACATCATTGTTACATGACGAGTTTGACTCGTGCAATTACTTTGTACTTTGTGAACTTCTCATCACGAGTGTGATTCATGCATTCTGCTTGTAATATAAATTCTTCACCATGAGTCTGGCTCGTGGATTCAGCTAAGTTTACTTTTTCTATAATGGTTAATTCCAAATCTTAAATTCCGCAAATGGCGTGAATACTATGCTATAATTCAGAAATTTATATATTCTATTTGTTAAACTAATAATACCTCTAGCCTTGCTCGGGATTTAGCTGAGTTTACCTTTTTTGTATTATGGGTATGCCTGGTGCTTACCCCAGGGTGGCCACAGAACCGGGAAAACCGGGAAAACCGGGAAAAAACCGGGAATTGAAAATCAAACCGGGAAAACCGGGAAAAAACCGGGAATTCAGACCCAAAACCGGGAAAATTGACAAAAGGAAACCGAAACTCAGTTTTGGTTCCAAGATCAGGGATTCAACCAAAAATCAAAAATTTAGAACTTTAATATAAATTTCCAAGACAGAATTGAACAGTTCAAAAAATGTGTAAGAGGAGTATCATAAGTTTTTAAGTTTATTAACTACTCTGATCTCTTTTCAATTACCCCTCTAAATTGAAAAAAAAATCACAAATTTTACCCAAACCCAGAGTTTGAAACTGTCTCGAAGAACGAGATAAAAAAAAAGTTTCCCAAATGTTTTTCAAGTATCGCACAATGAGTCATTAAAAAACTATCAGTCATGTAAAAACAAACGAAACAAAGTAAAATTTTTGTTTAGAATTTGGAAATGTTAAAAAGATGCGAATATTCTAATTTCCGAGCGATAATGTTTAATTCGCGAGTTAAGCACAAGACAACCATTTTTACGCCCGGCACGGTGTTTTTTGTAGCCTGATAATAATAAATTTGACATCGCTGAGTTAAAAAGGAAACCATATCCTATCAAACGCACGCATCACGGGGTCCAAATCAATTTTTTCAAGTTGTACTTTCAAAATTAATTTGATAACTGGTCATAATTTATTCAGAAAATTTCGAATTAAACTTTTAAAAGCTTGGATATGTTGAGATTCCTTTGGAAATTTGCGAAAATTGTGACAGTTTTTTTTTCTGATAGCTCTAGTTTTTTAAATTCAAGGGTTAATTTTTTAAACTTTTTATCAATATTTTAGAACTTTTCTAAGATACTTAAATCGAAGGTTTGAAATCAATGTTCAACTTTTTCGAAGACCGCGAGTAGTTTAAACTTCTGAGGCATCCTTTAAGTTTATTCATCACAGTATGGTAAAATATGAGAATGAAATAATATTTTGGATTTGTTTAAAATCAAAATAAATCAAATATTTTTCAAAAGCAAACGTCAAAACATTCGCAGTCTCCAACAAAGTTGTGAATGAAATTTTAATCCTTGATATCAAATGCTCATAAATGTTCTTCAATGATGTCAAAAATACATAGTTATATTTTTTTATATTGTATTTTTAACACTTCAGGAACTTTTGCTTGGTAATATATTAATCCTCTATCAAATGAAGGATAATAAAAAGATTTCAAATCAGTTTTTTTAAAGAGGGTTGTCGGTTTTTTAGTTATCAATGATAAATTCAGCTCAAAACTTAGTAAAACCCAATATCACTAGATTTGATAGAATCTAACAAATGATTCGAATTCAAGACGGCAAAATCAATGGCTTTATTTATTGTTATCTGCATTTTATAACTAAGCTTGTAGTTAAAAAAAAACTATGTTCACTGTTAAGTCTCTTTGATATTCAAAACATTATTCGTGCACTTTTCAAATTGTTTTTTTTTTTCAAAAATCCTTAGAATTAGCCTTAGCTTTGCAGGTGTTTGCAAAAACTTATAAGATTTTTCTCCCTGATTGTTTCCAATTAAATACTACAAAATATGTTAAAACTTTATCATTAACCGGAACAGTTTTTTGTTCATAATTTAACCTTAAGAAAGTGACTCAAAATAAAAATATATGTTGAACAATTAACTGTTACTTTTTTCACTGAAATCAAATCCACATTTTTCTGCATAACAAAGTTATCCATCTTCTGAATGAACCATAAAAACGTTGAGGATTTTTATAATGCAAAAATATTTAATTTTGAGAAAAAATAGATTTTTATGCATGAAATAACCTTTTTTTTTTCCCCCTTAGGATATCTCCCTAGGAAATAACCTTTTTAATTATAAATATATTTTTAAATTATTCACAGAACTGAATAATGCATAAAAATATTTTTCAAAAAGCTCGAGACCATATATGCAGTAGATAATTTAGAATTTTTTTTCTTTAAAACATTTATTTTTGCTAGAAAAATTACATTATTCCTTTTTAAATTTCTTTCGAATTTTGCAATTACAATTTTAAATCAAAATTTTATCTTGAACTTAACTTAACTTTGAGATTGTATAGCTAGTTTAATTTAAGTTTTAATCAATTTTAACTGCAAAATTATAAATTACAATTTTACTACGTTATTAAAATCAAACATTTATTATTTTCTATATTTTTAACAATAATAAATTTCGGTATCATAATTTTGAATTCTTAATGCATTTTTTTTGAATATTCATTTCAAAATGGAAATTCGTTAATTTGAAATAAAAAAAATACAATGGGTGAATCTGAATTTTATGAATGTTTTTAATATTTCTTCATTTCAAACTTTGATATGCTGTTAAATAATCCCTAAAACTATTAAATCAAGACGATGCAACTCGTTGTCCATATTTTTTTTTAACTTTTAAAGTCAGAATTCAAAATAGAGATTATAATTTCCGTGTTCTGCATTCAGAACTAAGAAACGATGCAAAAACAATGTTCAGTGAATGGTTTCTTATTAGAAATTTATTACAACAAGTTGCAAAAATTGATTTCTTTAGCATGAGTTGTAAATTTATCCAACGGGGCTTGTCGAGTTGGATGATTACGTCGAGTGCTGAAAATGTCGAATTTTTGCACGTGTGCCATACACAATTTGAATTGAATCTTCACAAATAGCCACATGTTAACGACCATGCAAAACTACAAATTTCTGATCATTTAGATCGTGGACTACAGGTAAAAAACAGTAAGTATCGATAATTATCGCTTTTCTATACAGTTTTCAGTGTCTGAAAGTTAACTGTGCTAAAACTCAATTGTATAAAAAAAAACAATTATAACCACGATTAAAAAATTTATTTATTTTTTTAAATTATTGGCCTTTTCAATATAAAAAATGATGAATACTGAAGAAAATCTTTCTAAAACTAGGCTGAAAACAGAAGACAATTTTTTTGAAAAATGGTAGGGTCAACTGAGGTTAGTATGAACAAAGATTATTCTCTTTTGGTCTTATCTGTTCATAACTACCCAGATGAATTTGAGATAATAATGAACGCCATTAAGATTCTTGTTACGTAACAATTTTTAGTGTTGGCCATATTTCTAGATAAATCTAAACACCCTTTATTAGTCATGGGCAATTTTAGATTCACAAAGGAACAGGGATTCATGTCCTACAATTTCATATTTACAGATTTTTAGAAACTGGTAAAGTTATGCATCTTGATGATTATTGGTACATATTTAAACATTAAAGATAAGTTTAGGTAAATAAACAATGCCTTAAAACAGGTGTTCAAATTTATCTACCTCTTATTTTGAAAAACATGGGAAAACTACTAGCAATCCTCTGTGAATTAGTGAGATAAATTTTTGGTAAAAATTTATATTACACTTGAAGATGCATTTGTTACTGAATGTTAAATCTCTAGAAACAACATTTTAACAGAATTTACTGTGACGAGAGAGTTACGTGATTGAACGCCCTCAGAACAGTTTCGAGTATTTTCGAGACGTGGATTTTGTAAGCTTTAGTAACACACTTGGTATCTGTATCTTATGGAAATGATAGAATGTCACATGACGAATGATTGATTGAAAAGTCCTGACACACCATTTTTTATTTTTCGATAAACATGACTTAAAACCCATGACGATTTAGTATAGGATGTTTTTTTTTAATCATTTCAGGAAAATGTGATGAAAACCTCAAAATTGAATCGAGTTCGTCTAAGTGTTCAATGGTTTGAGTGTTATGAAACAACGAAATCAATTAAATATGTTGAGAATTTTGCTATATTTCGACGAAAATGGACAATAAAAGGCTGGAAAACCTTGAATTTTTGATCGGGAAAACCGGGAAAAAACCGGGAATTTAAAAATAAAAATGTTGTGGCCACCCTGTTACCCAAAAAAATTACACCTAGAAAAAATTACAGACATCCCACGATGGGGAAAAAGGTGTACAAACCGCGAAGAAATTCAATATCTTCCGTCCTACATGAACCAAATCTATGAAACTATACCTTCCTTTAGTGCAAATGTCCGGAGAATCGATTGGACGCCGCACGAGTTTACGAACGGAGATATAGTGCCTTTTTAACCCCTCATTCCACAATATTTTATAAATTATCCAGAAAAGCACTGACTTGGACTAGAAAATATCGAAAAAAGACCTATCTTGTGTGATTTTTTACGATGAATCAAATGACGGCTGTTTGAGCCACCGCAAACATCGGAAAATGGAGGTTATGACCGTTTAACCCTTAATTCCCCACCAATTTTTCAATTAATTGAGATGAAAAGCATGTTCGGACATGAAAATTTTGAATCAAAAGAGACCTCTTTAGTGTGTTTTTTTTCGAGGTAACCAATGAAAGCTGTTTGAAGCACCGCACGCATCGCAAAATGAAGTTATGGCCATTTTAATACAGTTCAGAACTTGTCGGTCTTGAAATTTTTTAATGAAATGAACTTTTCTTATGTAATTTTTTCCCCAAAGAATCGAATGAAGAATGTTTAAGCCACCGCACGCAGCGAAAAATTGAGTTATGGCTGTTTTTACCCTCAATCCCCCCCAATTTTTTCAATTCGTTGAGAAAAAACATGTTTGCATTTGACAATTTTGAATTCAATGAAACCTATCTTGTGTGATTTCGTTCGACGAGTTGAATGAAAGCTGTTTGAGGCTCCGCACGCATCATAAAATGTAGCTATGGCCGTTTTACTCTCAATTTCCCAACAATTTTAATATAGTTCAGAAAAAGCTTGTTCGGACTGGAAGATTTAAAAGAAAATCAGACCTATCTTGTGTGATTTTTTTTCCGAGGATTCAAATAAAGGCTATTATGGCTGTTTTAACCTTAATTCCCATTTTCCATTTTTTAAATACTCAGAGAAAGCACGTTCTGGCTTGATAATTTTGAACCAAATCTGACTTATCTTGTGTGATTTTTTTTTCCGAGGAATCAAGTGAAGGCTATTTGAACCAACGCTCGCATGGTTAAATGGAGTTATGAGTGATTTTACCCTCGATTCTCCTTACATTTTTCAGTAAATTATGAAAACAGTGAGTTCGGACTCGATTTTTTTTATCAAATGAGACCTATCTTGTGTGATTTTTTACGAGGAATCGAATGAAGGCTTTTTTTTATTATCTTTATTATAGAGATTTTCAGCTTTCAGCTGGTTCATCTTTTCTGAATGAAGGCTTTTTGAGCCAGCGAACACATCTTAAAATGAAGTTATGGTCGTTTTCCCCTCCATTCCCTAACATTTTTCAAATATTTCAGAAAAAGCTCGTTCGGACTTGAAATTATTGAACCAAATGAGATTTATCTTGTGTGTTTTTATTTTTCGAAGAATCGATTAAAGACTATTTGAACCACTGCAAGCGTCGGAAGCAGTTATGGCCGTTTTAACCCTAAATTCCACTACATTTTTCAAATATTTAAGCCATAACTCAATTTTACGAAGCGCGCCGTGGCCCGAGTAGCCTTCATTCGATTTCTCGGGAAAAAAATCACACAATGTAAGTTTTTTTCGGTTTGAAATGTTCAAGTCCGAACATACCTTTCTCTGAAATATTTTAAAACTATAGGAAAATTGAGGGCAAAGCATAACTCCATTTCCCGATAGCCGCGGTTGAATAGCTTTCATTCGATTCCTCGGACATAAAATCACACCAGACCCATTTGTTTAAAATTTTTCCAGTCCGAAATAGCTCCTGAATTAAGGCCGGAACAAATTACAAATCCTTCTTTTGTCACTCGGAGTTGGAACATCGCGAGGGGGGGGGGAGTGGGGACAATAAAAAATAATGCGAAAAACGAATAAACTGGAATAAATTGCACGGAAGCTTGTATGCAACTAAACTATATACTATATTGTTGCACAAAACCTATAAATCAAGTAATTTTTTATCAAATAATTCAATGAAATCAAGAAAACAAAAGGTGAAATAACTCCCATCTTCTTGAATTTGGTTTTTAGTCTTGTAATATTTCATATATTGGAATTTTTTATTGGAATTTACTTAAATTACTTCAAACTTCATTTATTTCCTCCTTCGGGTTTTTGGAAATTTCGAAGGGGGGGGGGGGGGGGGGTGACAAAAGAAGAAATTGATATTTGTTCCAGCCTAATTAAAAAATGTAAGAGAATAGTGGGTAAAATCAGCCATAACTCCATTTTCCAATGGTTGCGATGACTCAAATAGTCGTCATTCGATTTCTCGGAAAAATCACATAAGATATTTCTCATTTTCTTCAAAATTTTCCAATCCGAACAAGCTTTTTCTGAACTATATTTCAAATGTTGGGAAATTGAGGGTCAAACGACCATAACTCCATTTTACGATGCGTGGTTGTGGTAGCTTAAACAACCTTCATTCGACTCCTCGGAAAAAATCACAAAAGATAGGTCTCATATTATTAGAAATTTTCAATTCCAAACGCGCTTTTTCTCAATTAATTGAAAAAGTGTAGGGGAATTGAGGGTGAAATGGGCATAACTCCATTTTCCGATGCGTGCGGTAGCTCAAACGGCCTTCATTCGATTATGTTATAAAATTGACATGACAAGTTTGTTTAATGTAATAAATTTTCAATTTTTTTTTGCTTACGTTTCATTTTAGTCTGTCATCATGAGTCTGATTGCTTATACGCTCATAAAAAAATTGCAAAAATCCAATGCCTATTTAGTAGCACTGTGCCAAAGATGATTGGAAAAGCACTACTGGCATAAAAACTCGAACTCTCAAACAAAATTATGCATGATCACCACATTCAAGCGAAACAAGAAAAACATTTTATGGGATTTTCATCCTATTGGATAATCCATTCCGGAAAAAATCTGTGAGAATCGAACTCACTGCAACGTTTCATCTCGGCTTGCCAGTCCAATATCTTACCCAGTGAACCATCTAAGTCGCACTGCATTGGCCGTCTGCCGTTTGGCCGGTGTATTTTGTTTAATCCTCCATGGGAAAGGGATGAGAATGAGATGGGAATGGGAAACTAGAAACTGTTTTCTACTGCCGGCCTGTTTACATACACACGCCCAGCTAATCTTGGCTAGTGTTTTTTTTTGCCGTCGGTTGGAAATGCCGGTTTACATACACACACACAGGACAATGCCAGTTATTAGGAAGCTTGGTAATCCCGGTCCGGCATAGAATTTTATACTGATAATTCCACCTCCAAGGTAGTTCATTATTGGTGGAGAGTCTGATTAGTTGGTGTAATTTTTCCTTATTTATTTTAAAGCCATATTTAATTATTTTTTTTTTTTCATTTTTAAACTTATCTTCTAAATGTCTTCCAAACTACGATTCAGATTTCCAAAGCAATCTTTTAATAGTATGGATAATATCAAACAATCCATAAAATAATCAGCCATCAACTTAGAGAGCGCCAAATTTTCCACCACGTTGAATGCTCTTGCGTGCTGCTACTGCAGCAATTTGCCACGCTTCGGTTATGCCCCAAAGTGCATCCGAATCGAATGGATTGGATTCCAAGTGGGTAGCTATTCACCCACCCCGGCCCGGCTGCCATAAACTATTCCGTGTGCTTTTTTGCCATCTCTCGAACCCAAGCAGTGAAAGTTCTCCGGCACTCTGACTGACGACGAAACAATTCACAGACTCGCTCAGTGCACTCGATTATTTGGAGACCGATGAACAGACCCAGCCGGTGTGTAGATAGAGATACTTAGAGTATAGAGTAGATGGGGTTGTCTGCCAAGTTCGCACACAGCATCTTTCATATCTGGGGCTGGGACGCGTTGATCCAGCGTTTAAAATAATAGCAAAAGTTGAACTAGATAATAATCGCTATAACCAGCAGAAGCAGCCTCAAACTTGTTTCTCTCTTTCCGCTGCGCCCAAAAAGTTCAGAGCGAAATGCTTATGATGGTGGTGCCCCTCTTTTTTGGTCCCCATTCGATAATAAGGTGGATAACCAATCTCGCATCTCGCGTAACAGCAGCTCGATCTTAGACGGTGTATCAAAACTAGAATGATTCATTTAAGAAAAGCTTTGTTTTAAATTTTTAAAACATTCTTAGAATAAGAATTTATTCGGGCTATGATTGAAATGAGCTTCAATGAATTTAACAAGATTCTACAAAATTTGATGGAAACTTCTAATTTCTCAAACTTAAAAGTGATATACAGTCGATTAATTTTCACGTTATTTCGGAAAAATTGTTCATTCTGGTCCTCCTGAATTTAATAAAACCAAAAAAAAAACTTGTACCGTTCTAATGTACACTTTCCAAACCGCGGGTCTAAAATTTCTCCCCAAGGGGCCACCCCGGGTATTTAAACTAAACAGATGCAGTTCAGCTTCGGCAAACCGCGAGACCGAGCGGCTGCAACCCGGGAAATTGCGCTCCGGTTCCGCCTCTGTTGTTAAGCGATTTTTCCTCATCTGTTGTGGTGCCACGACCTACCCAAACTCGATTACGACCTGCAGCATCAAGAGGGTAATTTCACACAGCAGCAATTTAGGGGGAAGCTGTTTCGCTGTTTTCACACCTCACGGATTCACTGACGAAAAATATTATCGCGCTTTTGCTCTACGTCTCGGTTTGGTTCCGGCTTCAATCGAAACCGAATCAGAAGCAGCAGCATTCAGAGAATTGTGATTAGATGCTGCTCATAGATGTTCGCAATTGATAGTCTCTTTCTCTCGTTTGCTTCCAAACAACTTTCAATGCCCGGAACCAATCCGAAAGGCGGCGCACGGCACCGCACAGGTGTAATTCATCATTTCGCGTAATCGTTTCGTTGCGGTTTTTTGATGAAACC
>NC_073693.1:16268436-16293436 GCF_029784155.1 Uranotaenia lowii
TGCCTAGCCATACTTAACTTGTCGTTTCGTTTATTAAAAGCCGTGAATCTCAAGCCAAGCCGCTTCAAGAGACACGAACATGTTAAGCTTTGTGCCCATACTTCACTTCATAACTGCCTGTGGCGGATATTTGATTAACTTTTTTTTGCGTGTTTTCCTACCTGACTGGCTTTAAAGCAAGTACCCAAATTACAATCTGACTGTTCAGTTTTGATGGTTCCCATTATTCTTTAGTTTCTTTTCAATGAGCCGCAACTCCAAAAAAAACTTAGACCACCAGCACATTTCTTGAAATTTATGTCTTCAATCGTAAAGGTGACGACGAAAAAATCACATACACACTTTTTGTTCCGTCAAGAAGGCTTTCAATTTGAGGGATAGTGTTTTTTTCATTTCTTGCTGATTTTTTTCAAGAGTCCTTAAAAGTTCTTCTGCTTTAGTTTTTGTCTTTTTTTTTACAATTGTCATTTTAATAATTGCTTTATATCATTGCACTGTACTGAAAAATAAATTTAAGCCTATGTTTTTCGTTAAAAAAACCCTAGCACGAATTTTTAAACGGGACAACCGCTAATCAACGCACTCAAAACCGAAACGGTTAGTTTTTGGCATTTTTTAAGTCCATAAACCAAGCCACATGAGACATCGTCACGACACATGGCTTTAACGATTCTCATAAGCCTTCATTTGAAATTTCAATGAACTTGAGCCGACAGCAAGTTAGGTGGGAAGATTTAAAGCAAGATTTAAAGTTTTGCTTCTCGCAGTCCCTTGAACTTGACCCTTGCCTGTTTGAAGTTGTAAAAAACATTTGGATAAAACATGATACAACTTTTTGATTGTTTTTGAAAGTTCACATCATTTTGAGTTTTGGTATAAATTAAATCTAGTATAGGATTTTGAATTTTGATCGATCTCCAAAATTAGTGTTTTTTTTACATAAAGAAAAATATGAATATACTTTTTGGGATTTCGAAAAGAAAGATCTGTGATGACAAATAAACAGGAATCATAATATGATTGATTTAAAAAAAATAAGAAAAATAAATCTTATAACAAAAAATTGATTTCGAATTTTAAACACAAATAAGAGGTCTTACAATGGAATTTAATCTTAGAAAGTGATGTGTTTTTATTCTGTTGATGTCTTCAAATTTTCCATTTCACTTACCTCATCTAGTGTAATGGCGGGAAAAAACATGTGAATTAGCTGCTATTCAAAACTTACCGTCTGTCTGTGGCAGATCGCAATCGTCATGATGTGTCTGGTGAGGTGTGAGTGTTTCACAATTACATTCATTGATCGATTAAGGTCAACACCTCGATTCGAAGCTTTTAAAGCTTCCCAACTAATGGACGTCAGCATTCGAAATGATAAACTAGAAACAAAAATGATGCCTAGAGATCTAAAAACAAGTTCGATAGGCTTTTCTTGCGGTATCGATAACATCTGTTTGATATTTTTATTTTTTATTTTTATTTTTGGTAATCAATCCTTCGCTGATTCATTCAACTCTCAACTATTTACACATCCATATGATCTGCAGTATATTTTCAATCAAACATGGTTGGGATTTTCCAATTATTTTATCGGTGGCGCCTCTTTCTCGTTTTTCATTGATTGACGCAAATGCTGCAGTGCTTGTTTCCGTTTTTTGATCGGTATCCATTCTCACTTCTTAATGACCTAAGCCTAGCCTAGCTTAGCTCTATCGCATACAGACTTAACAAAAAATAATAGTTAGGTTAGGTTTGATAAAACAGGTGGTGGTGGTGGTAAATAAAATAATAACAGGGCTAAGGGGATATCACACTCTTCGACTGGTTGGGATTGCCAGCTGGCTGCCAGGTTGTTGATTATGATTGCCATTTGCCACCTGGTGTTGACCCTCGAGATCACGCTCGTTATCGAATCGGACGAAGCTGTTCTGGCTAGCCGGAAGTGGACCTTTGGCGAACATCCGGTACAGCATTAGCAGGCTCACCAGCACGTACACGTTGACCACTGCGGGGTAGAGAAGATTGAAGGTGAGGATTAGTTTTCAGAGTTTTTAACTAGGGGATGAATTTTAAATCGGAGATTTCTCAATTTATCAGACAACCCATAAATTGTTTCCTCTATAAAACAAAAATATATAGGTTTTTTCACACAAGATTGTATCAGTTTTAGCGAGAAAAATGAATCCAAAAATATGAAAAAAAATAACTGCAACATTTATTTATTCAAAAATTTGAATATTTCGTCAGCGTTTCTTTCAAATGTTTATTATTTTTTCCGATTTCAGATTACCAATTGAACGAAAACTATAAATGTCAATAAAAACTTGGAATATCCAATCCTCCAGTGGAATGACGAATAAATGAACAATTTGTTTGAATTAAGATTTAACATCGAGGTATCCAAATTTGTCAATATCATCAAAATAAGAAATCGCTGATTGAAATCGCAAAATGTTGTGTAAAGTTTAGCAATCTTTGATTTGAAGTATCTATCTTAAATCGGTTACTGATTTTTTTTTAAAAAAAAGGGTATTGCTTATCTTATATGGAAAACATCAGAAAATAATTATATTGATTTGCATCAATATCTAATATTTTTTAAAGAAACCCAGTGAACATTTTGGTCCGTATATTTCAGTTGTTTCTGAGTTATACACACTTTTGTACAATCTGAAAGAGTTATATAGAATATTCTATATGAGCCTGTACGTACCAAAGTGGAGGCAATATACGGACCAAATTTGGTTCACCTTGAAAATATAAAACTTTTAACAATTTGATAGGAACTTTGCTTTGCACAAAATCTAAGGATTGTACAACTTACAACTTTCTATTGCCTGTCTTACAATTTGATTACATTTTCCTTTTGCTGGTAGCTTGAGGTTTGTACAACTTTTTTAACCATTTAATACAATTTCTTTTTCCTGTATCCCAAAGCAATTATATTTTTCCCTTATTACGATTTTACTATGCATCGCCGTGAACATAAATAACATGAAATTTAATGTTTACTGCGAATAAAATTGAACCATATACATACAACTTTATGTGTCTTTGATTAAATTGATGATCCTTGATATAAAAAAAAACTGAATGCCAATTTCCAAATACTGCGTATGCATATTGTCATCTTGTGAACGTCCTTAACTTTAACTGTTGGTTTAATAATGCATATAATGTTGATCAACCTTCCCCCAGTCTCGAACTTACAACGTTCCGATCTGTTGATCGTATAAAATAACACTGACTGCATCATTTAGGACTCCAAATCTATTTATAGATGCTGTTTTTTGATATACAACTTTAACCAATCTCATAGACGATTCTATTACAATCAATAATAGTATTCAGCGCTTTGAGATCTTAACTAGCTATTTACTGTACTGTTAAACGATTTGATAATATTACTTAGCATTGGAATTGCATTATTAACAATTATTTACCGATTAAATTTATCTCAATAAGCGACTTTGAATGACAAGTACGAATAGATTGTATAAATTCCATTATACGATGTTCTCACAATTACTGTACGACCTTTCATGGAAATAATATGTCATCATAGATCGCAAGCATGAAAGATTGCTTAATTGTACAGTGGGAATTAAATATTGAGCTTAACACAATTCTACTGCGATTCAAAACAACTTTATTGATCTTTCTATACGATTAACAAAATGTTATCGTATATAATGAACCATACAAACCATAAACGATAAAATATAACTTAGTTTAGCAACAACATGATGTTTATACAATTCCAATCTCAGCTGGATGCTTATACAATCTACAATGAACACTAATTTACGATTTCTGGTTATCTGGGAAATCAGCTGCATTTAAATTGCATTTTTGATTTCCCAGAAAAGTTAGTATTTGTTTTTGTAGAATTTTTTGAAATATCATTTTCTGCTTGAGTTTTTGTTTGATTTTGTAATTTATGTTAATAAACCCGGATCATGGCCGTAGAAAAGGGGGGAGGGTTTAAGGTTTAAAAATCCCCATGAGGGTCCAGGGGAGGCAAGCGAGGTATTCTACTTACACTCAAAATTTTCAATTTTTATTCAAATTTTGATTATTGATAATTAAGGATTAAAAATTTTGACTCAGAACTGATGCCAAAACTCCGAAAAATAGGCTCAAAATGTTAATCTAGTTTTTCAAAATTTTCTCACTTGTTGATTGAAATTAAGTTCAGAATATTAAACTTCATTGAGATTTAAATAACTCAGGTGGTTTTGGTTCCATATTATGAGAATAAAAATTTCATTTCTCCTCTTATATTTGGAATTTTGTATCAAAAAAATGCCAGATCAGAATTTTAAATATGAGCCAAGGAGTGAGTTTTATTTCGTGAATCTTTGATTAAAATTCTGATGTTTTGAGTTCCTATCTGAATTGATTATATCAAATATTAATTTTTAATCCAATCTGTGAATCTTAATTAAAAACATGAGTTTCCTATTATTTATCTGATCTTGAGTTTTCAATTCTGGATAACCATTTTAAAGCTTAATAATGTTTGACTTCTGCATGCGAATTAAGTTTAAGAACTTTCAATCTGAATTTGAAACAAAAACTCAGGATGATTTCTAATTTTTTCATACACAAAATTATCATAATATTGAAAAGCAGGTGAGGTTCTAAAATCATGATTTAAATTTTTAATGAAATGCAAAACTAAATTTGTACCATGATTTCAAAAAAGCTGTTTATTTCATGTTAGGATTCATGATTTTTGGTACGAATCATCATTAGAAATAAGGAATAAACAGCTTTTTTGAAATCCTGGTACAAATTTAGTTTTGCGTTTTATTAAAAATTTAAATTATTATTTTAGAAACTCGTCTGATTTTCAATATTATGATAATTTTCCTAATGTGTATGAAAATATTAGAAATCATCCTGAGTTCTTAAACTTAATTCGCATGCAGAAGTCAAACATTATTCAGCTTTAAAATGGTTATCCAGAATTGAAAACTCAAGATCAGATTAGTAATACGAAACTCATGTTTTTAATTCAGATTCACAGATTGGATTTAAAATTATAATATTTGATATAATGAATTCAGATAGAAACTCTAAACATCAGAATTTTAATCAAAGCTTCACGAAATAAAATTCACTCCTTGGCTCATTTTTAAAATTCTGATCTAGATTTTTTTGTTTTTGTTAATGGATAGTTTGTTAATGTTGTTAATTCAGAAATCTTAATCAGAATAAATCCAGAAACAGATTCAAAATTCAAATTATGAATTTTTATTCAGATTCATCTCGTAAATGAGTTGTAACAAAAATGTCAAGATGACTGTTTTGTTGGGGAATTTAGATTGCAAAAGATCGCAGACTTATAATTTTTTTTAATTCAATTTCAAAATTGCAATATTTAATCAATGTCAGTTGTGAATACTAACTCATCTTAAAATCACAAATATGAAGAAAAATTTGAGATTATTTTTAAAGTTTTGCTCAGTTAAATAAAATGATTTTTAATTATCAAAAATCATCCACTGGATTTAAATTATTGAGTTGATTATTAATGAAAAATATTTGCTGCTGAAGAAACGTGTAGTCAGCACGTAAAAAAAAACTGCTGGAAATCGCATAGTTTAACACTATTTACATAAATTGCAAACTCAAATCTTAAATTTAAATCAAGTTTGTAAGAATCAACTATTGCCACAAAATTATAATCTTTTACTTTTACTTTTGAAAATTTGAATCATTTCCATTGATGGTTAAATTTTTGAATTTACACAAGAGTTTCTTAGATCCGGATTTTTTTATTTTTATAGAACAATTTCTAACTAAAACCAAACCAACCAAATCCATCAGATTCTAAACTAAGTTCAAAAATGTTATCATCGTTGGAATTAAGTTCCCTTTTTTTACTAAAGGCTTCATTTTACAAATTTAGCTTACAATTTTAAACATCTTAGGACATATTTTCAAAATTTCCAATTTTATACGAAAAAGGTGTAATGTTAAAAAATTTATCAAATAGTAATAATTTCTGTAATTTTTTCTACATGCTTTTAACGAAAATATGATAAAAAAAATTAGTCATCAAACTGTTAAGTTTTGTGCTTTTTAAAATATTTTAGAAGGTTTAATAAAATCTAATGGAATATGTTATTAAATCAAATTTGGAATAAACGATTTTTTTTATGAATTTTAGAATCGGATTCAAAGGAGTGAAGATTAATAAGAGTTTTTCTTTTGTGAGAAATTATCAACAAAACTTTCTCTTCAACGGTTTATTTAGGATTGAAAGATTGGAAATATCTGAATTAAGATTTATGAGTTGAAGATTAGGTGTGGATAATGTTGGAAAGAATTTTAAAAAGAAGTGGTGGCTCCAGAGAGTTGAACAGTCTAAAACAGCTTAAATTAGTTGTCGACACAACTTTGCCATTGGCAAGTTAGTTGAAAATACAAAAAAAAATCTGCCAACAATAAATAACTGAAATCACAGAAAATTCTTTAGTTCACAGAATTTCGAGCAAATTTTCATCACAGAATCCGTGTAACAGAACACATCATTTTAGAAAAACTCACAGGTATTACAGTTTTTTTTAATTGTGTTCATATTTTTAAACCAGAATCATTTATGTAAGCATAAGTTTGGGATATCTAACTTTAAATTGACAAAATATGGTAAGATAAGTATTGTTAACTGATTTTTCATGAATACAATGAAAAAGGACCCGTTTTTTCATGACTTTCCAATGCAATTGTTAGAAATTACATCACAGAAAATCATCACAAAATATTTGGGTAAAATCGCAGAAAGTAAGGATATTTTTCCTAAAACACAGAATTTAAACTACAGCACTAGAATCGGTATCAAATAACCTTTCTGATGAATATAAATTTATTGTGGAACTCTTACGTTAATTTACTCAAAATCCAGTGCAAAGTTGAATTTAAGTGCAAAAAATCTGAGAAATTTCATCAAATTACGTAAACTTTTCAATTCTCTTTTCAAAATTTATCTGGTATGAGTCAAACAATTTGTACGATTCATTGATTGAAAAGTACGGTACAGTACATTTTTTCATGGACCTAAAAAAAATCAAAAAAGAATATATCCTTATGTGCAACGTACAGTTTTTAACTTCAGATTTCTTGGACACTAAGTAATTTTTTTTTAACATTCCGTAGCTGATCTTTGGTTTTTTTTTCCGAAGGAGGTTTATTCGGATTTTTTTTCTTAGACATTGAAAAACGGAAAACTGAAGAGTTGAAGATGGATAATGTCTGAGAAACATAAAAACATAAAAATCGGTTGGGAAACAAGAAAATATAGCGGTTTTAAGCTAGAAGTGTAAAATTCATACTCAAGGTCTGATTAGGGAGTTTTTTTTCTGGGCCTTCAGGGTGCGTCCATTAAAAAAGTAAGGATGCAAAATAAAAGATTACAAGAGTGAATTGAGGGCCCTCGAATCTTTTTTTGTTGCACCCGAATAAAGTTACAAGCCGCCAAACTTCCAATAGTGTCATATTGACACTCGAGAGCAGATTAGGGTTAATACTGTCAAAAAAGAAAAATCTGTTAAACCAGAAAAATACTTATAATTCAGTTAACTCAAAATTGTAATCAATTTACTTATTCTTAACAAAAAAATGAATAGAATAATCACCGTAATTCATATTTGTTACTTAACATATCGGACTTATCTTTGAAAGTGATGTTCTTTTTAGTAAGAACATCTGAAGAGTATGAATTTGTTGGACGGAAAAAAAAGTTAGAAGAAATGAAAGATGGTGAAAATGAGCGGGTAGAATTTATTTAGAAACATGAGCATCACATACAAAATTTACTTTCAGCACGGGCCAACTACTATGAAACATAAATTTGGTATGCTTCAAGAAACATTTAAAGTTTTTAAACGGGATACTGGGTAAAGTATTGGTTTTATAAGGAAGGAGGGCTTGAGGAATCTCATAAAACTAGTTGGTGTGATGATAATGCTTCTGAATAAGTAAGTTCTACCCGCTCGTTTGCACCATCTTTCATTTCTTCTAACTTTCTATCCTTCTAAAAAAAATCATAATCTTCAGATGCTCTTTCTAAAAAGGACATCACTTTTCACCGATGAATTAAGCAACAAAAAGAAAAACCTATAGGGGAGAATGAGGATACTTGATCCCTGGGGATACTTGATTCCTTAGCTATATCTCGAAACTGGAATGTCTTACAGAGATCAAATGTTCTAGAAAAATGTGCCAAAGTGAGCAGAATAACTATGCTTGTAGTTTAAAAATTTTTAACAAAATAATTGTTTGAGTAATTGAACTTAGTTTGAAAAATTTCACAAAATGTAACTTGAAGATCTTTTTTCATCACTTTAAAATGTTCCTTACATGGGAAAATTATGAAAAAAATATTTGTTCCAATGTATCAATCGTTCGAGCGTAAAATGAACTTCATAATGCCATATTTTCAAAGCAATGGAAAACTCTCAACTTTTTTCAGAAAAAGTTTTCTAAAATATTGATTATGGGTATAATTGATCCCCTAGAGTTGGGTACAAACGGCATATTCCCCTTCCAAACGGCATATTCTTCTTCTGAATTGATCGTTATGATTGCTGATCACGAAATTACTAATATTTATCCAAATACTAATATTTATCAAACAATTGTCTGAAGAAAAGAGCAAAAATAATTAATTTTCTCTTAATTATAAAAAAAAGCGCCTTTAAGTATGCAATGTTTTTAGCTTTGAGACAAAGCTATAGAATTTTCTTTTTATGTCTGCTATAAGTTGTGAAATGAGAACAAACATGGCCAAAATAGTCAATTAACATTCTATCTTGGGGTTTTGTTTGATTTTTATACAAGGATTAGGGCTTCCTGAATTTGATCTTTTGTCTCCTCCAATAGGGGATCAAGTCTCCCCTAAATTCAGAAAAATCGCAATTTTTTTACTCCCACGAAAATGCTTCTAGTTCATCAACGAGTTCAAGTATCGTTCTAATTTTTGGAGCATAGAAACTTGAAGTTACAAACTGTTGGAAAATGTCAAAGACGGCAAGTTGCTAAATTTTTCCAAAAAGATATGGTGAAAATAAGAAAAGGGGATCAAGTATCCCCACTCTCCCCTACTGTTTTAGCATTTTTAAGCATCCTCAGAGGGTTATCGACTTAAGAAAGTATATCATTTCTCTCCCTTGAAATTTTCATGGTAGCTCTGAATTATTGCTAGCTGAAAAAATTCTCGGCAATTGTACCATTGACAGATTTTTGCCATTTTTTGTCATTTTTGTAATCTTAGTCATTTTGTGATTTTCGTCATTTTTGTTGTTTTTGTTATTTTTTTTTAAGGTTTATTTATGACACTTTACCACCTTATGGCATTCTTTGTCATTTTTGTCATTTTTGTCATTTTTGTAATTTTTGTCATTTTTGTCATTTTTGTCATTTTTGTCATTTTTGTCATTTTTGTCATTTTTGTCATTTTTGTCATTTTTGTCATTTTTGTCATTTTTGTCATTTTTGTCATTTTTTCTTTAGCCTACCTACCTTTTTCTAGGTGTTATCAGGGATACTATTTTTGTTACCCACCTTGTTTCCAAGCCAAGAGGTTCTTAAAACCATCGTTTGATTATTAAGTGGGAACCATTCAAAATAGGTCAGAAAATCTTTTCAAGTTCCTTGATTGTTGAAATTTGTTATAATTTTAATCAACGAGTTGTTTTTAGCATGGTGATCCCTCTACGTACATATATTGTTCCCATCACATACATATTTATGTGTTATTCATACTGCAAATGCCTCTAATAGCCTGCACGCGATTCAAGCCTATAGTTTTAATTATTTTGTTTTTTCCAAAGTATTTCCAATTCTTATCTAATTCCCAAAACCACTTACATATCATGACGATCAACTGGCGCGGCTCGATGTTGGCCAGGTCCGATTCCCTTCCGGTGCAAAGATTGACAATCTCCTGGACGATCACGACTGCGCCATCGATGATGAACAGCGACAGGTACGGGACCAAGAACGTTTTGTTTTCCTGCAAATTGAAACAAAAATAAGGAAAATGAAAATGGAAATCGGTTAAATAAGCGCCTGGGAACAGCATTCCAGAAGGAGTTGTGTTTTGTGGATGGAAAGTTTCCCTGTGTAAAAGATTTATTAATTTTTTTTGTAGGTTTGTAGACGATTTCGTGTGCAACAATCCGGCCGGTTGGGCAGTAGACAGGTTAAATAGCACAAATTAAGCTCATCAAGTCGCGCGTGATGAGCCTTAACAAACGTTCGTATTGAAATGTTAATCGAGTTGCATGTTCTTGCTGCGGTTCACATGAACTAATCAGATACGCTGAAATGTGTGTTAGGGTCGTCGGTGAATACATTAAAAACTAATCAGTCAGATATAGTTTGGGAGAAATGTGGTTAACAGCTGGCAGTTAATTGCTCGGTTATGAATCGAAACACTTTCAATACCGTTAATTTTCCATGATATTACTTGCATAACTATTTCTAAGTTCAGGTACTTCATGGAAGTGACCACCGGAGGGTTGTGGGCTGTTTTGAAGTAAAATTATGACGGAGATTTCTTCGGAATTCCAGACTGATGGCTGCTGGTGATCGGAATAAGAAATTTTTCGAATGGGAAAATCCTGTGTGGTGTTGTACTGATGTAGAGAGAGACAAACCAGTTATCATGAAATTTGTAGTTCTAAAGTTATTTTTTCTTCATAAACTGAAGATACAATGGTAAAAGTAAAATACAAAACAATCGCTGGAAGAGAGTAACTTAATGTACAGAAAAGCTACGCTGAAAAAGTTTTGAAAAAATTGATCCATTAGTTTGGTTATCCAAATCGAGTGGACAAGAATATGATAATTGATTTAGCTTACATTCCAGAATAGCTGAAATTATTTATGTAAAAAAAGTACATTTTAGTATTTGGTCGAATTTGATCAAAATCAATCGACGCGATCAAAAATTAAAGCAGATTGAATATGAGGCCGTTTTGGGGCAAAATCATTCATTTCATTGATTTTTTTTAACCTTATAGGCTTGATGTATCGGTCAAGAGTCAAGAGTAAAACTTAGAGCAGAAGAAAGTACACGTACCGAACGCCTAGACAAGTTGTGATGGAATATGGCGATAAACCCCTTCTCAATCGAATTCGTTCAAAATCGAGCAACCACCAGTGCGGAACAAACGAACCAGGCCATAAGTTTATCGAAATATTCTTAAGTTCAACTTATTAAAATCATCTCAAAACTTCATATAGGTGTTGTGAAACAGAAGCAGTATTAAACGCGATACCCGGAAAAGTCCAATTGATTTTGTAGCGCCCGCTTTCAACAGTTCAACAGACAAAACGATCGTGCAGGCATCTCGCCATATTTTAAATTTAGTGGACATTTTTTTCAAACTGGCTATAAAAAACATATTGCAGTGGAATTAAGGGATTCTTGAATCGAAAAAAGCAAATTGATTTATTTTTACAAAATAAAATTTTTTATTAGTTTGAGATTTTCTTATACATTTCAATGACAACATAAACAACAATAATTTTACGGAAACTATTTAATTGTTTAAAAAAAGGTAGATCAATTGATCTTATCGCTCTTTTAAACGTTTTTTTGCAATAACTCGTTACTCGGATTCATGTTCCTGGGGAAATTTTCTTCCCGACACCGATGAAAACTGAAAAAAACGGCGCCGGTAATCGTGACTGCTAGAATTTTCGTTTGCTTGTTTACAATAGCTAGAAATCATTGGAAAGAATGATTTTTTTTTTCACTTTCACTCAGATAACTATAAAAATGATAAAATCTGGTGTTCATTTTCAATGAGGGCAGTTAACGAATGAGTGTGGAAAGAACAGAAAAACAAAATTTCGAACGGGATGGGGTATGGATTTCATAAACGCATCTCTTGTTTGTCTATCAAGGATCGCGAAAAACGTTTGAGTGACTGAGGTGTTTTTTCAATGTGTGAAGCTATCAGCCTAATGAAAATGAAATTTTACAATACTGCTGAAAATATTCATTAGCAACCCAATTCACGATAACCGGAATCAGGAAGAATTGGGAGATAAAGTCTGCTCCATTTAATATTGGAACAAATTCTTTTGCTCATTGTGGCGCTCCTAGTGGACGGATTTGGAAACTTTTTTCACCCACGTGTCGGGAAATTCATTACCTTTCACCATGTATTTATGTCATAACACCAAACGATAGCATTTTGTAAACAACCGCCATGGAAGCCGAACGGAGAGATCAAATTGTGCACAGTTTTCTTGAAAATCCATTGTTGTCGGCATCGAAGCTAGCTAAACAGCTTAAAATGCCCAGAAATACCGTATGGCGTGTTATCAAGCAGTACAAGGAAACATTGACGACGGCTCGGAAGCCGCATTCGAAACGTCGGAATGGAACTGTCAACCGGAAACTGCGTGGGAAAGTCATCAAGGCCGTCAAGAGGAATCCCAATCTTTCAGACCGCGATTTGGCCAATAAGTTCCAGGCCTGGTGGAATCAAATCGCCAAAACGGTGGACGAAAAGGGTGTGCGCCGCCTAATGTGCCGTATTACGGGAAAAGTACGAGAATTTCTTCGAAACAGCGATGAATAATTTTTTTTCTTTTTTTTTATGAAAGAGTAAAGAAAATGCTACATTTGTATGAAAAACAAATTATGAATTCGTTAATAAATGACTGAACTACACGCAATTGTTTGTGTTCCAATATTAAATGAAGCAGACTTTAGCACAGGCGAAAACCAAGCACCTTTAGATAGACATTGTTTGAGATTGATTCTTTTTGAAAATTTTATTCTTTTACATGATTATAAATGTTTTATTCTTACTGGTTGTTTTCTTGAGTGAAACATTCTTTAAGCTTATTTTTTCAGCGCGTATCCGTGCCGGACCAATCCGGGTAAATTTATATAAAAACCGGGAAAACTCCAGGCATTTGATTTCAAAATTGACGACCAAAATCTGAGCAATATCCGGGCTAATTTGGACAAAACCCAGAAATTATAACAAAAATCAAGAAAAAAAATTTGTCATCATAACTCAACGACAAATTTTGAATCGGCTTCAAAAAAACTTTCTATGATTACTTTCATAACCTTGCTCGAAAATTTCGTTTTCGAGACATAAATAAAAAAAATTACAGCACAACTGTTTTTTTTTTGTTTGATTTGCTAAATGAAGTAAATAAATCCAACTTAAATCTGGCCCTTTTTACAATGAAATCCGGGCAAGCGGGCCAGGCCGGACTGTTCCCAAATTTTATATTAAATATCCGGGCAAACCCAAATAAAATAGGACAATCTGGCAACTTTTTCAATCAATCAAGTATTTTTTTTTAAATTCGATAAAATCATGAATACAAAAGGTGATTAGAGTCCCATCTCCCACAAATCTTTTAGATATTTGATAAATTCTTCCAAATTTCCATAAAACACTTCAAATTTTATTTATTTTCCCCTTCGGGTTGTTTTTTGAGAATTTGGTGGGAGGGGTGGGGGGAGGGGTGTTGGTGTGACAGAAGAAAAATGTCATATTTGTTCCGGCCTTCTAATAAAAATTTACACACCTTACATTTCATTTTTCAATAGCTTTTGTGCAAAGTCTCAAATATGAAATTTATGACTTTTTGAATCTTTTTGGACTCGTTTGAAATCAATTTTTTACAAACATTATTTTATTTCTCGGGGGCACTTTTGAGTAGCCCCAAAATCACCCTAAACCCAGCTCAGAAGACGTGGCCAGTAGAACAACTTTAAAAACAACAATAAAGGAAAATGATACATAATATCCTAGGTTGCAAAAATTCCAATCTGCCCTACATAAAAAAAAACTTCTGTTGACAAAAATGAAGAATAATTCATGAATAATATTTTGTTTCTAGTCGTGATAAAATGTTGTTATTAAAAAAAAAGTTTTGCGTTACACATGCATAAAATAATATTTCTGCGGTTGCTTGATAAAGCCATTTGATGATGGATGATTCAGGATGATGCTTTCAACAATATAACCTTAAGATTTCGTTTAGTTAGATTTTTAAAATCAGTTGTTTGTTTTTAAATACAGCAGGAAAGCTTCTGAAATAGCCAAACAGACTTTTACATTGACTTACGTCTGGAATGAAAACAAGCTTAACATTTTATTTGAATTTTCAAATAGACTTTTTAGAATGCGTTTAAAATCCCGTTACAAAACAAATCTCAACTATGCAACCATACCAATCTCATTAATACATACAGTAGAACCTAAGTAATCTTAAAATCTCTTTATGAAAATGAGAAAACTCACCACTTTCCGGGATTTTTCCTAGCAAAAAACCCAGTGAAAGATAATGCTAAACCTCTATTGTCTTGGGTGATTTTTTTTCCGAGAAATCGAATAAATGCTTCTGAGCCACCGCACGCATTGAAAAGTGGAGCTATGGCTGTTTTTACTCTTTATTCCGCCGCATTTTTTCAACTAATTAAAAAAAGCATGTTTCGGCTATTTTACACTCGAATTTCCAATATTTTTCAATTAATTGAGAGTAAACCATGTTCCGACTTGAAAATTTTGAATCAATTGAGACCTACCTTGTGTAATTTTTTGCGAGAAATCGTATTGCTTGCAAAAAAACCACGTAAGATAAGTTTCATTAGGTTCAAAATTTTCAATTCCGAACATGTTTTTACCGAACTATATTAAAAATTTATGAATTTTTTTTGCGGCTTTATCGATGATGTTTCAAGAGTTGAAAAAAGCGAAGAGCATTTGGAATAGGAGCTTGACCACATACTAAATTCTTAATTTAAAATCCAAAAATCAATAAAATCTGTGACGTTACTATTAAAGGCATACATGTTGAAGATTTTATAGCAAATGCCATAAAAATGAATCTTTTTAAATACAAATCAAATATGATTTTAAAAAATATCTAGGCATATATGTAACTATTTCCAATATCTTAATTTAATATTTACTTTCAAGTTGTATTTCACTTTCATGGATCGAACTTTATAATTGCCATTTCTATTTCGAATTGTTTTGATATATTGCATGATATCTCTAAAGAATGTTACCATGCATGGACTCCACGACCACAGGCGTGGCTCAAGACTTTTGACTTATGTTATGATTTTAAAATACAAATAAGTTGTAATATCAAACTCTTCTGTTTTTTTTTTCCTTATGAAACTCGAAAGATGAAAAATATTTGTACGATGGTCATGTCAAGTGTTAAAGAAGTTGCCCAATGTTTCAAAGAATCTGATAAAAATTATTGCAAAGTCAAAAATTTGGATGCAATGCAAAATTTTTAATTCGATCATTTACTCTTTACATTGAAATTAAAAAAAGAGTCCTATAATTACACTAGTTTACAGCATTTTTGAACTTAGTAAACTGAAGGTCATTTTTAATGTAAAATCGGGCGCTGAATCCGAAAAAGAAGTCTTCAGGTCAAATATTTGTCTCAACTTAGGCTTCGGGAAAATCAATCATCAAAATCAATCGGCTTGTGATGAAATAAGTTATTGATGAAAAACCAGTATTTTTCGTTCCTCCCGGGCAAAATATCTTAAAATTTTATTCACGTTTGAGACTCAAGAAACTCCCTCTATGTTCAGATCTTCCTGAAATTTGGGATGTGACCTTTTGGTAAACTAATAAATAATTTTGACTTGGAGCGAGTGAGATTTATAATGTTTCATTCTTCCTATACTATGATAAGTGTACTGCAGTTCGTTAAATTATTAAAAACTACAAAAAATACTGTTATGGTAAAGTAGCCATAACTTCTTCAATTTTCAACCGATTTTGATAAATAACCACTTGAAATCTTTGTTTCAAATTGACATTTAAGCGCAGAAGAAAATCAGATTTTTTAAATGTTACCATCGAGTCTAAAACTTTCGCTGAAACAAAATTTTCCCTAAAAAAAATCGTTTTTTATAATTTTTTCTATCATAAAGTCACTAATATCACTTATCACTGATGATCATACGCAAAAACAGTGTTGAGATGATCGATAGAAAATTTATTCACCTTCAATATGCAAAAGAGGGATTTCAAATTACTGTTATGCCGTTCGAGATATTATAATCTAAGTACAAGAACTTTTTTTATTTTTCCAAAATTTCATATTTGGAGTATAACTCAAAAACGGTTCTACTGAGATTTTCGAATTCAGCGCCCGATTTTACATAAGAAATATTGGTCAGTCAATCAAGTTCACGTTTTTTTTTTAAATTTTGTAAACTAGTGTTATTTTAAATCACATTTAACTATTTTTTTTTACTATTTTTTGTGTGTGAAGGAGTCAATCAAGGACATACTGTTTCAAAATTGTTCCTGTATTGTAATCCGATAATGTTTGTGTCGATTTTCTGATTGTAGCTTATGAACTATCAACTTCTAGGAATAAATTGAAAATAGAAGGAAACTTAGCTGCATGCTTCCCTTTTTCCATGAAGATTCTTCCGGAAAATCAATCGAATTGAAGATAACATGTTCCTTGGACAACCAACACAAGACTGTCCTTTCTTCCAATTGCACTTTACATCAAATTTCATATCGAAAATTAAAATAACTATTTATAGTTTTGACTCAAGATGAAAAAAAAATTCACGTCCTTCCAATCCAACGCCTGCTTCACTTACTCTAAACAAATAAAAATGTCTTTAAGAGCAAGTTCACTGGTGTTGGGCAAAAGTGGTAGAAATTTTGACATTTAGAAAATTTTACCATACAAAAATGTTTTCAAGATCTTTCGGCGTTGTATTTTTTTTACAGCACTGTTTCTATTTCAGCCGTATGTGATAGAAATATTGCTATTTTTGCATCACAGCATGCGAAAACACAGCGCGTGTTGTAAAAAAACTTGAAAGCCACAGATCTTGAAAATGTTTTTGCATGGCAAAATTTTCAAAATGTGCAAAAAGTGACAAAATTTCTACCACTTTTTCCCAACACCAGTGAACTTGCTCTAAGAATGTATCTTTGATTTTACAGGTTCCTTGAATGATGTTTGTAAGGATATTCCTCAAATAAATTGAGTTGGAAATATCTAAATGTATGATAATGTGTATGATGATGTTCTAATGTGTTTACCAACCCAGAAAAAGGTCTAAAAAACTCTATCTTCTTAAAGTTATTTCGCAGTGTTTTGAACAACTGAATTTAAATCTATAAATATCATAATAAACATTTTTTAAATGTCATCAAACATATAGTCGATTTTAAGAGTTAAACAGCTCGTTTCCAAGATTTAGTTAAAGTCGGAATGAAACAACAATTTCATTATCAAAATGGTTTATCTTAAAAGTTTGAAAAAGCATACCCATAATTATTACGTTCCACTTTTTCCTAAACTCTCTCTGTCCCTGTTGAATGGTTTTTGTGTAGCGATCATAATTCAGCACAAGCGCCAATAACAAAAAAAAAACGCTGTAAGCTGAGTGTGTTCCACCGGGGTGGTGTGCGTCGTCGTGCAGGCATGATGGAGGTAGTTACCTGATTCATTTGAT
Organism: Uranotaenia lowii; assembly: GCF_029784155.1. Taxonomy (NCBI): domain Eukaryota; kingdom Metazoa; phylum Arthropoda; class Insecta; order Diptera; family Culicidae; genus Uranotaenia; species Uranotaenia lowii. The sequence continues at coordinate 16,285,946 of NC_073693.1, forward strand.
ATCATCAACGTCATCATTCGGCCAGCCAGCCTGCCAGCCAGCCGACAACAAATCATTCAACCGGTCCACCCATCCGGCAAATTCAGCTGAGATGAGGCTGAAGCTCTCCCATTGAGGTGGGTGGGAAAGTGATCCCGTGTTTGGCGATTGTAATGCAAATGAAAAACTCCATCAAGTGCACATGCCATGCGAGATAATAATGTCTGACACAAAGACAGCAAAAGCAAGGAAAAAAAACACGAAACATCTGTAATGATTATAATTCACGCCAGTGTGTTTTCATTAGCACCGTTTTGCCGTCATGCTATTCATGATTTGACAATTGAGAATAGGTACATGTATGGGGCAAAAAATTGAAAATCGATGTTTGCGAGTGTGCTTTCGCTTGAAACCTTCCTGTCGCTACAAAAATATGACTGGCAAAACATGGCTCAATTGAAGCATCTATCAAACTGAGTGATTGGTGTAATGAAGCGGTTTCGGATCGAGTGCACTTAATCGGCTTCGTTCCATATGATATTATTTGAATTAAATAAAAACTAGCAAGGTGTGAATTGGCAATCGGTGGATTTTGGAAACATCGAGCTTTGCAAAAACTTCAAAACAAAAATCTGATGAAGAAACTTGATTAGATATGTTTCTTTAGCTACAGCTGAAGTTGGAATTAGAAACGTATCAAAGAAATGAAAGCAAACTATGCTTGCATAAGATAATAATTTAACAAATTGAAATTTCTTCTTTTAATGAACAGAACATTTCTAACTTCGATAAATTTCACTTTATGTTGATTTTAAATTTCAATTTTGAACCTTTTTGTGACAATAACTTTATTCGTTTTTATTTATTTGCTGATAAGGTGATTAATTGCAAAATCTTGAAACCAATTCTTAAATTGTTCTAAATAGCCTTGATTCAAGGGGAGAATGAGGATAGTTGATTTGAAAAATGTGCCAAAAAGAGCAAATCAACAACACTGTTCTCTCAACAAATTTTAAAAATATTTTTTTTTGAGTTATTGAACTTTTTTTTAAATAATTTATAAAATGTGAATTGGTGATCTTTCTTTATCATTTTAAAATGTTTTCCACATGAAATTATAATAAAAAAATTTATTCCAATTTGTCGATCGTGATATTTAGTATAATATGAACTTTATAATGCCATATTTTCAAAGCAATAGTAAATTCTCATTTTTTAAGGAAAAGTTTACAAAATGTTTGTTATGGGTATAATTGTTAGGAAATAATTCAAAATCAAGAAGAAAGAAAATCTCGAAAAATTGTTTTTTTTCCTTTAAACAAATCAGCCAGTTTATATGGATAAAAATTGCACAAGAATGGTTTTGGACGCTGATCACGCAATTTGAAGTTTTCAAAGATTTTGCAAAAAATGTGGAAACATTCGAAAAAAAACACCGGGTAATCTGAAAACCTTAGTGAGTCTATAATCTTATTGAAAATTCGATATTCGGATTAAGGACTGACCCAAATTTCACTCATCAGCTTCTTTTGTCAATAACTTTTTATAGCGTTTTTCGGGTACAGTCTTTAAATATCTATCAACAAGTGAGTAGTATTTTGTAGAAGTGTTGTGGACCTGGGATAAAATTTCGAGGTTTTGGCCTAAGTTTTGAGTCAAGACTGTTATTCTTGATTCACTTTAGTTGTTCATTAGAATTTTACTAAAAATTTAAAATTTTGTGTTTAGAAAAGGACATTTTGCCTGACATTTTTAAGATCCTCATGGGGAGGTTTTAACCCCAATATTCAAATTCAAAGTTCTTAAACTTAATTATTCTAACATTTAAAGCTTTTCGAAGTGTCAATCCAAAATCATGAATTGAGGCTCTAACACTTGGCTCATAAAATTCTAACCTGGAATTAAGATTCAGTAATCGTATTTTTTTGTTCATTGCCCAAATCGTATATAAATTCGGATACAGATTCAAAGCTCATCTTTTCAATTTAGGTTCAGAATTCAGATTCACAACGCAGATTCAAAATTTCTGAAAAAAGATTTAGCTTGTAAATAAATTTAACAATCTACACAGATTGTTGAGGAATTCAAGAGATCATGAACTTAAGATTGTTTGTAAATTCAATTTTCAGAATTCAAATTTCCATCCAAGATATGCTTGTTCACACAGTTCAGCTGAAAATTACCAATAAAAGTTAAATTTGAGTTAATTTTGTTTTTTGGGCAAAAAACCCATTTTTTTAATATCATCCACAGGATTTTCATTATGGAATTTATTCTTCATTCAAAATATTTGATGTTAAAAAAACATGTATCTGATCTTCACCTCAAATATGTGCACAAATTTCCATATTTTCTTGGTGTATTGTTTAACATTATTACAAATATAGGACCGCGAGAAATTCTAAGCCCCCAGACACCAGAATTCGGCATTTTATATTTCAGAAAGCAATAGACAAAATTTTGCTTACTTTATATATTTGAGTAACGGGAAGTGTTGCGTTAAATTTGACAGAATGAGGTTTCATCATTTGATTTTTAACATTTGAATTATGCTTTTTAATGGAGGACACTAGCGTGAGCTTGCCAGATACTTTCAGAAAAAAGCGGAACATTTCACGACAAGAAAGTGGGACACAGCAGAAAAAAGCGGGACATTTAAAGAACTCTTAAAAAAGCTTAATTGTATTGCCATACTTATACTTATACCATCAGCAAAGGTTATTTATAGAAAGTACACTAAGGTTTTTTTTAACGTAGATTAATTTTGCTAAGTTTTTTTTTACATGACTTCTATTGACACGATTTTTGCCATAAATACAATTATTCTTCACGGTTCTCTTAAATGACCACCAAGGTAGCCGAAAAAATTCTGTGTTTTGACGAATGAAAAATTTGACATTCTGTGATTTTATCCAGAAATTCTCTGATGGTTTTTTGTGATGCTTCATTCAAAAGTCATGTCAAATTGCGTCTTTTTTACATTTTACTTGAGAAAAATAAATGAACATTACTAATCTTATCATCGAAATCCAAAATTTATGATTGCTTGGAAAAATTATTTTGAAAAAACGTATGCAATTTTAAAATTTTGTAAAATCTGTGAATATTTTTCAAATTTTGATAACATTAAAAAACCTTTGTGCAATAACAAATATATTCAAATTTCTTTCAAAAATTAGAAAACTCAAGAAAATTTCCATCATTGTATACTTTGAATAATTAAGGCGAAAAAGATGGTATATAAAAGGCAATTGAACTTAGATTCTGTCGAATAATTAAGGTTTATAATCATTTAGAAGCAACTTAAACAATATTTTCTTCATACTAAAGTTATTTATATTTCATTGGTTGAACATGCTCCAAGAACGCTTAACTGAATCAGAATCGTATTGTAACTTTAGGGCTTTTTAGTATTGTCTTATGTTAACTCTGGAAACATTATGGTTATTTTGAGAAAAACGACCTATTCGATTTTTTGTATTGTGTTGCTTATTTGACCTATTTTAAAGTTTGATTTTTCAAAGTTTGATTTTAAAAATCAGTCACCAACCCCCCCCCACCCCCCCCCCCCCCTCCCGACTTCTTCCTGTATGGGCTACTTTCAGTTTAACATAGGTTGGAGACATTTTTTCATATTATCACAGATCAACAATTCTAAAATACTTATAAAGTAATGTTCTAGGCTTATTCTCGAGATTTGAATGGTTATCGAAAATTTAGCTTAGCTTGACTTAGTTTACTAGTCATATCCACCTTAAATCAATGAACTTAGAACCAGTGCTTAGATATGATCATTCATTTAAAACTTCAGAAAACATATTTGATAAGACTTTGTTCAACTTACGCACTTCAAATTCCATGATCGTTGGCGTGGCTAAGCAGAACAAGTTAAATCTCGCCAATTCACAGTGGTCCAGGACGGAACTTTATCGTGCCTACATTAATTAAGAAGATACTCTAAGAGATAGACAAATGGTGTCTTGAGCAAAACTTAGAATCAGGTTCATCATTTCTTCTATTTTATTCACATTTCATTTTAATTTGGCATGTCGTACGAAAAGTTATGATAAATTAAGATTGAATCCCAACATCAAAATTGGAAACCTATGTTCATGATTGAGACTCTTGGCTTGTAATAGAAATGCTGATTTAGAATCAAAATACAAGAATAGTTTTTTTTTTATATTTCAGAAATCGCATTGCAATTCTAAAACAAATCTGTAATCTTAGTTCAGGTTCAGAATTTAGTTTTAGAATTCATATTCAAAATTCAGGTTCAGATTCAACTAGTTAATGAGTTTCACAATCAAGATAAAATTATCAAGATGACTTTTTCGTTGGGGAATTTATTTTGCAAGAGATCGTATACTTAAAATTGTGATTGTTAGTTTAATTTTAAAATAAAGTCTTCAACAAGTCATTTTGAATACTTAATTCAGCTTAAAATTACAAATATAAAGTAAAATTCGAGTTTGTTCTATTTGTTGTGAAAAAAATGCATTTTTTTTAATCATCTACAGGATTTATTTATGGAATTCATGGAATTATGAAAAATATTTTCTGTAATTTTCTTTAAAACTAATAGCAGGAAATTCCATATTTTTTGTGTAATTTTTAACTTTTGCAGTTGCAGTTTTTTTGAAAAGCCAACTTCAAACTAATATCTTAAACTTGAAATGAGTACACAAGATTCAAATTTAAACCACAAAGTTTGAAGCTATTACATGTGCTTTTGAAAATTTGATTTATTTTGAAGAGTTTTTTGAGAAAAAAAATTTATTCTTAGTTCAAATCAAATAAATAAGCTAGACTCACCAGTTCATTTTAACCATTTCAAAGATTTCTATTTGTTACTAAAGGGTTCCTTAAATAAATACAGATTTCCATTTCAAAAAATTTAAGCTTAAATACTTATATATATTTTCAAAAGTTTTTTATTGTATGCGAAAACCTGTTCGTGTAAAAGAACTTAACATTGAATAATGAAATAGTATGAATTTTTTATTTTGTACTATTCATTCATTGTAACTCAATTTTTAAGTACCTAACGTTTTCATGCGTAATTTTGAACTTTTAGGATTGCACAGGAAAATTTAATGTTTTATACTGAAAAATCAACATTATTCTTCTGTAGAACCGAGCCTGCCCCAAGGTTGTCGAAAAAATTCTGTGATTTTGAGAAAAATAATTCTGACTTTCTGTGATTTTACCCAAAATTCTGTGACGGATTTCTGTGATGTTATCTCTTTGAATTTCATAGAAAATTCATGATAAATTGGGTCTTTTCCATATTTTAGTTGAGAAAAATCAAAACCTATAACTAATAATATCATACTTTTCTAATTCAAAGTAAGAAATTTAAATTTGATACTGTCAAAATTATAATTTGTGAAATCCATTCAAATTTCAAAATTTCTGTGAAATTTGTGAAATTTTCAAAATTCTGTGTCCTGTGACATCGATTCTGTAATGGAATTTTGCTCAAAATTCTGTGAAGTTACAGATTTTTCTGTGATTTCGACAACTTTGACCTGAGACTGAGTCGATTTGGGGTCATTTTTGAATTTCTTAAGCCCTGGGATCCAAAAAGCTTCGTTTTGGTTCAAAACTCATTGAAGATTTTTTACAGAATTTTTGACTAACGTTTACATGAGTAAATTTGAACTTTTAGGTTTGTATGGGAAAATTGAATATTTTGTACTGAAAAATCAACATCCGTTTTGTTTCTTTTGTGGAACCAAGCCTGCTCATGGTTTTTGTGCCAATTTATAAATTCTCTAAAGGAAATTTTCCGCAGAACAACTATATCGAAGATCGTAACTTGGTATGTTATAAGGCTTAAAAGTTATTAGCTATTTAACAGGGCTATGTCTTTTGGTATTGAAAAACCATAAATTCAATTGACATCACTGCGAGATATTGCAAGAAAAGTAGTCATGCAATACCTCGCTAGGCACCCAGCAGTGATGTCAATTGAATTTATGGTTTTTAATGCCGAAAGACATACCCCTGGTAAACAGCTGATACCTTTTTTGCCTCATAATATACCAGGTTACGATCTGCGATAAAGTTGTCCTGCAGAAAATTTACTTTTGACAATTTATAAAATGGCACAAAAATCATGAGCAGGCTTGGTTCAATTTCCCCATACAAACCTAAAAGTTCAAATTTACTCATGTAAACGTTAGTAAAAATTCTGCAAAATATCATGGATTAGTTTTGAACCAAAACGAAGCATTTTGGACACCAGGTTATAAGAAATTCAAAAATGACCCCAAATCGACTCAGTCTTCTGTAACAACAAATTTTCTTTAATTTGAAATATCTAAAACAACTTATCTACACTATGAATCCTAATATCATCAAAATCAGTTGACATTAGCGGCCAGGGGAATGCAAAAAATCTACAAGTAAAATTTTTCTGAAAGGATAATTTGCGAATACCTTTGGAAAGTTAAATCACACACTTGAACAGATCTGTACGAACATTTTTTCAAAACTCTCTAGGAACTTTGCGAGGAAGCTCAAACAGCACATGGAAAACTATGCCCGCATGATTGAAATGCGGATTTCAGCTGACAAAGAAACATAATTGCTATCCTCCAAGAGTTGTAGATATAAATAATTGGCCGCAGTCCGTGGCGTAGAGAATAGCCTTTAAGTCTTCTTATCCAAAGGTCATGGGATCGAATCCGGATCACGGCATACATAGTACACTTTCTGTAGGTTGGAGGTTTCAGCATTTGTAAGATGCTAGCCATCATATCGTTAAGAAAAAAAAAGGAATCTCTTCGAGGTTAATGAAGTTTCATTGAGATCCTGTATGTGTTTGTGTTAGTATAATTGATTTGAAGAAATGAAATTTAATATGATTTTTTTAAGGTCACACCTTTGTGAGAATGAACTTGACTTTAATTATGATTTCTTAGCTTCACTCAAATTCAAACTAAATTGAATCTAAGAAATCAGAAAAGATCTCATGTCACAATAATCTCAGAAACTTGTTTCAAATTGAAAGCACCATATTCAAGTACAGTGTATGCCATGGCTATTTCGGTTGATGTTCCCATTGACCAACTAATCAATTTCGAAACCCGTCGACGTCGCCGGTCGCCGCCGTCAAAATCCTTCTTACCTTGTAAAGCCCAACGGCCAGTATCACAGATGCGCACAGCCACAGGGCCGATTCTACTTGGATCAAGATCGGGTATCGTTGAACCGCCTCAACTGCAACGCGCAATTGCGCATAATCACGTACATCGATGTGAATTGCAGCAGCAAATTACAAGCACAACGCATTGGAGAAACGATCATGAAACGGAAAACAGAAAACAATGCTGTAGAAAACCTTCACAATTCGGGGGTATCATTACTTTCACTACGGGCACTCTCATTCGGAAGGCCCAAATTTCTCCCATCCCCCCGATGATGATCGTAAATCCCCAAAATTCGCGGTTCAATTGCTTCGAGGAAGGTTTCGCCTCCCGAGAAAGAGATCGATCACTTTTGATA